>NW_023270377.1:2111274-2126474 GCF_011800145.1 Mirounga leonina | reverse complement strand
GTCTGGGACATAGAAATGTGTGGAGCACAAGTCCTGGGTATCGTCAGTGTCTGGACGTCAGGGACGCAGAGGGTGGGGAGACACGGCTGGGGGTGGAGGGGTGAGGAAGGGGGAGTGAGTTTGGGGCAGCAGGGGTAGTCATTGCCAGAATACTGGATGTGGCCGGGGACAGAGAGATGTCAGGATTCTTGCCACACATTAAGGACACAGCTTTCTCCCACAAGCTTCCCCGAGCCCCACTGGCGATCTGGATTATCTTGGCAGTAGGTGGTTTCTTTATGATCACAGGTAAATCCTGGAGGCAGTGGGCAGGTGCCAGGCTGGAGGCATGCACAGGGGCAGGACAGACACCTGCCTGTGACTCAGGTACAGAGGAGACACACGGGCCAGGCCGGGACCTAGGGAAGGCTCAGGGAGCTCTCACCCCACAGAAAACTTTACCAAATGAGGAGACAAGCAAGTGATGCGCACCCACATCCTGAGATTGATTTCTGCTCCCCACCCTTCCTGCTGTGGGTGTCCTCATCGGCATCACGGTGCCAACATCCCTGCCTCTAGGGTGGGCATTGGGCTGAGCCGGGGCCACCCACGAACACACCCAACCCCGTTCCTGGCACCCAGCGAGCGTCTAGAATGGGAGCATCCAGAATGGGAGCTGTTGCTGCTGTCCACCTTCCCACTCCCTGCCTCAGTTTCCCCTTCTATTAGCCATGGTGGGGGACTGAGTGCCCTGTGAAAGCCATTCAAGTTGGTTATGGGTTGAATTACGTCCCCCCACAACCCTATGTTGGAGTCCTAGCCCCCGGTGCTTACTTGGAGCTGGGGTCTTTGCAGGGGTGAAAGTGAGGCCGTTGGGGTGAGCTCAATCCCATGTGACAGGTGTCCTTATAAGGAGAGGAGATTAGGCCCAGACATGGGGGGAAGACCATGCGAAGACACAGGGGCAAGACAGCCATCAGTAAGCCAAGGAGAGGGGCCTGGAACACATTCTCCTTCGGGGCCCAGGAAGGAACAAACTTGCACACACCTTGGTCTCGGACCTCACCCCCTCCAGCCACGGAGAGAGAGAGCACATGTGTTGTTTAAGCCGCCCTGTGCCTGGTGCTTTGTTAGGACAGCCCTAGACCAAGCTATAAAGCCCCCTGCTCGTGTGTTGGCTTTGTTGAGAATAAAATGAAGAAAGTAAAATGAGGCTAGAAATGCATGAAACCAGTGGGGTCGGCCTTCCTCCCCAAGCTTACAAACGCAGCGTGGGCAGAACTATGGGTTCCTACGCAGCCCGTGGCCAGACCTCCCAGTGGGAGGGAAGGAGGCGAAGGTGCAGACGAGGACACGGATGGCACCATGAGGTCAAGGATGATAACAGATGATGGGAAATGTGGTTTCCTGGTCTTCCTGATGGTGCTGACCATGGAACAAAATTCCCTCTGGATACAAGGGTGAGTGGCCCACGCGGCCCCTCCTCTGGCCCCTCACTCCCCTCCCCGCCTGTGGGAAGGAGGGAGAAGGCCTTGCAGACTTCCTCAGAGCACTCTGCCTACAGACAGCCATCCTCTGCTTGATGGAAGGGAGAGGGGGCTCCGGGCTAACTGCCGAATTATGGTCCACAGGAGAGGATGTCTGTCTGGGTTTCCACTCCACTTGAGATGTTGTGCCCAGCCCCGGCGAGCTGCCACCTGATGGGTCACCCCTCCTGTAGAAGCCAGACATCCAGCTTAGAGCAAAAACACAAATCCTTCACAAGCAAGGCTTCTGCTTAAAAATGCAGACTGGGAGGGGCACCTGGGTGGCTCAGCTGTTAAGTGTCTGCCTTCGGCTCAGGTCATGGTCCCAGGGTCCTGGGATCGAGCCCCACATGGGGCTCCCTGCTCCGCGGGAAGCCTGCTTCTCCCTCTCCCACTCCCCCTGCTTGTGTTCCCTCTCTCTCTGTGTCTCTCTCTGTCAAATAAATAAAATCTTTAAAAAACAACAACAACAACAACAACAAAAATGCAGACTGGGGGCAGAATGCCACGGTCCTGCCCCCACCCAGCAGGGTTCCTAGGTCTCAAGTCTTCTGGAAAGTTCACTGCATTTGAGGAGTTCTTTTCTGGGTGTGGCAAGTGGGACCAGCCATTGGACCCTTGCCTACTGTGTGTCCAGAGTGGCTGTGGAAGATTCCTGCCTTTCTGAGTACTTCCTTGGCCCCCCAGGTCAATTAAATTGACTAATCTCAAGGCTTCTCCATCAAAGTTTGATGTTGCAGGGCCCGTAGAAACTCAATGTTCCCCGAAGTACCGGGCTTCACGCAAGCCAGCGGAGGGGAGGGAGACGGCCTGCTTTGACTGCGGTCCCCTTAGCGTCAGACCTGAAACAGCCCTCGGGTCTTTTTACACTCGAGATGTTTCTAGTTGGAACGTGGCGAATGTGGTCCATCTCCTCAGGCAATGACAAAATCAAAGGCATTCGGTCAGCAGCTTGCCCAAACCCTGAGGTCCCACGTCAGAGGGGGGAAAGGCTGCAGTCCGCACCGCCCTGTAGTACACGTCCCATCCGCGAAGCCTGCGCTCTTTGACCTTAAGCCTTCCTCGTCCTTGTTCGAGAACTTTCTCCGAAGCAGCTCCAGAACACTCCGGCTCCTTCAACGTTTTGTTGGAAGGGAGGTGAATCGTCAGCATCATGAGCCTTCTCTCGGGACTGGATGTCAGGGGCAGCTTCCCATTTTGGGGTCAGTTCTAAGAGGTCTCCAGACAATTCACAGAAACAGAGGCACAGAATGGCGCCCCAGACAGGCGTGGGCTGGAACCCCTCTGAAGGGGCCTGGCTGGGGCCCCTGGTGTCAGGACGGAAAATGTCAGCAGGGGTCCCTGGAGAAGGGGGTCGGCTAGTCCCTGGCCCCACCCCACCGGCTGTTCCAAACCTACCCCGGGTCCTCCATCAGCCACGGCCTGGCCTCAGTGCCTGGTAGAGAAGCTCTACCCATCAGGTGCTTAGCAGGGCCGTGGTGACAGCACCCATGTGGTGGACAGGGACCAGCTCAGCAGCTCCACGCCGGCCTGTGGGCACCTGGAGCTTTGCAAACACTGGCAAACTGCGCCAGGCCACACTTCTCCCCTGCTTGACGGTGGCAGGACTCCGCGTGCTTCAGCCAGGTGTTTGGGGCTTTCTGCCGGCATCACCCTGCAGCCCGTGTAGGCGGCTGGGGAAGGCTGCAGGGTGACCCAGGCCAGTGAGAGGCGCTGGGGGAGGCAGCGGGGGACTCCTCCAGAGCTCCCGGGCTCCCAGGAGACGTACTGTCTCTCTGCACGTCCATCACGGCACAGCCAGCCGGGCCGGGAAGGTGGCCTGCCTGGGTCCCAGAGCAGGGCCCAGCCTCACTCACCGGGGCTAGACCAACGTCCCTGAGGACTCAGCCCGGCCCCACCCCACCAAGGCCTTCCCTTTGAGCATCAGAAGTTTTCGACCGCTGCACCCCAAGCTGCCAGCCGTCTGGGCCTGAAAGAAACACAGCTGGTTATTTGTGGTATGTGTCACACCGTGTTCCCGGAACGAGCCGGGCAGAGGCCCCGTTAGAAACTGGATTTGTGGTCTGAGTTTCTTCTGCTGTAAAATGGGATAGAACCCCTTTGGGTCTTTCTCGTGGGGCTTCACGGCAATAAGATGATCTACGCAGATCTCATCGTGACTCGACTCACAATAGGGTCATATCATAGTAGGGTCCTCCGTGTGGGTGAGCTGTGCACGGAAGGCGGGTCACCCAAGGGCATCTTGCAGCTTCCGGGGCCCGCAGGGATGGTGTGACCCACCATTCCAATGACACATGCTGAGTGCTCCCTGTGGTTGATTTTAGGGCTAAAAGCCTCCCTTCACAAGCCTACCCACCCATGTGGCAAAGAGATCCAGGGACAATGTTTTCTCTACACACATCCCAACTCCCAAATGGTCTTTGGTTTCTGTTTGGAAACAGTGAGCATGCTGTTAGCAACAGCTGAGCTGAGCCAAACATCCTGGGCCCTCAAAGGGGGCAGCAGGTTCAGGTGAGGACAGGAAGGGCCAGCAGAGAACTTCCCACGCCCCTCAGCTGCCCCCGAGGCCCTCTTCTCCTCCCCTCACCTTTCTGGCCCCCCCCCATTCAGGGGAACAGCCCGGCAAGCCTCCCCGAGGGTGCCTTCCCTACTGGGAGCGGGCAGGGCTGCGGGGGCACAGAGCCCTCAGCTCAGATGAACGTCTAACCGAGCAAGGAAAATGGGGCCGTGCTCAAAGGAGGTGCTTCGGAAGAGGGACTTCTGATGCTCTCGGGCTTTCCCGGGGTGCCCCAGATAAGCTCCAGGTCAAGGAACAGCAGAAGAATGACTCCAACAGCGCCTTGTGCTCAGGGAGGCTGGGACAGGAAGGGACTCAGGGGAGGGCAGTGACGGGACCCTCGCCTCCCCGGGTTCCGAGGGGCCGGTGACTAGAGCAGCTGGTGCTCGGGAGCAGAGAGACCAGCCGGAAGGTGCAGTGCTGGGAGGAGGTGAGAGGGAAATGCACAGGGGCAGCTGGGCTCATGCTCTGGATGGTGAAGGGCCCCCCTCCGTGAGCAGGGCCCGCCAGGGCGGGTGACGTTCAAGTCCAGGCTGGGACACACTAGGTGAAATGTCCAGGAGACCTTTGGGGTTTGGACTGTGCGGCACATGGGGAGGCGTGTGGTGGGCCAGGCGAGGTTGCTGAGGCGGCGATGGTGAGCGAGAGGACAGACATGGAGGGGCGGCCACCACGCTGCCCGGCAGGGTGCATGGAGGGAGAGGACCTGGTGCTCTGTGGTCCCAGGAGAGCCCACCAGCAACCAGCTGGAATGTGGAGGGCAGGGCGCAGGCGGCCTGACTCCAGGAGGAGGAACCACCTTGGGGGCTGGGGGAGTGGCAGGGGGTCCGTGAGTGGTCAGTGATGGGGGGTTCTGGGAGACCCGGGCTATGGCGTGTGGTGCAGGAGAGCAGGCAGCCTGCAAGGAAAGGGGTGGAGGAGTCCAGACAGTAGGGGAGGGGAGGGCCCAGAGATCTGCCAAGAGGAGTATGGAGGGCCCTCCGTCAACCATTGTCTGCACCTGGGGAGCTCAGAGGGTGTGTGGAAAGATGGAGAAGAGGTGGTGGGCATGAGCATGGAGGGGTGTGGGCAGCTGAGCTGGCCGGGGTGGAAGCCTGGCATCTCGAGGACGGGGTTGGCAGGCCATGGGGTGGGAAGCAGCAAGGAGCTGGCCCGGAGGGGCAGCCGAGTCCCTGCTGGGGGTTCTCTGAGCACTGTCGGGCCCCAGGGCTTGTGGGGAATGGCCTGCGGGAGGTATGCCTCTTTGGACCCTCCCCCCCTACAGGGTTGTGAGCCTCGGACTTAGGGAGCCCTTCAGCAAGTGGCTTCCCAGACAGGTGCTTTCCAACACATGGCCTCCGTTATAGTCCATCACCCTGGGGGGCCTGGGGACATTTAGCTCAAAAATAGCTCTGGGTCGAAGAAGAAGCCTGTGGTGCTGCCAACAATGCAGGGGGAGCAGGACTGAGGGCTCTCTGTCCCACGGCATCATGGAACTGCTGGATCGAACTTCTCCTGAAGGTTCCTGAATCCTCCCCCAAGGACATGGCCCTAGCCATTCACATCCATATGAACGGGGTTTCCTGTCTGTTTATGATGTAAAAAGTCCTAAGAGAGTCCACCCAAACAGAAATTAGATCATTGTCTGCTAACAATTGTTACGAGTGCAGAATTTTATGAGGGGAAAGGGAAACCTGTTTTGATCTATTGGCATCATAATAATCCACATCCAAATAGTAACCTTTACAATGACATTGAGGAGCATAGAAACCACCAGGTGTAAGGTTCTGGGCATCCAGGTGAGCATGAGGGTCACTGTCACAGCTGCCCAGGCTGGAAAAGCCTGCCTGCGAGCCCGTTCCCACTGTCAGAGGAGGAAGAAGAGAGAGATGGTTTTCTGATCTGACGAAGCACAGCATAACACATGACCTGTTCTTCCTCTGCTTCCTCATCTGTGAGGAAGGAGTCAAGGGAGCTCCAGACAACCCGCAGGGCTCTCGGGAGACGGAAATGGGGTGGCAGATGAGCAAGTCAGCCCCAAAGCCGCGAAGGGCGGCCCAGACTCTTGCTGTCATTCCGGGAGATGTGTGGATGTGAAACGTGCCATTGGAAACATCCGGTGGGTGTTGGAAGCTCAGTCCGGCGGGCTCCGTGCTCCAGGCTTCAAATGTTGTCCCAGCTTAGTTCATCTGGCTCAGGGTCGCCAGACGGACAGGTGGGCCGCTCTTCCACTTCTGACGGACACACTAAAAATAAACATTCCCTCGGGGTCAAGGTCCCTGAAAGCTGTTCTCACGCTCTCCCTGGTCTGTGGGTAGCACTGCCAGGCAACAGCCCTCTGTCGGGGGGTGGGAACCACAGGGTCCCAGACGAGGGGAGCACACATGAGCCAAACCCTTGGATGATGCATCTGTCTTCAAACCCACATCTTCCCATGCTCGGCTCAGACAAGAGCTCTCGACCTTGCCCCAGTGTGGGCTTAGACATTTGCTAAGGCAGTGTCTAAGAGGGTTTTTCCCCCCACTTATGTATTTATTATTATTATTTTTTTTTAGCAGACTCCCCACCAAACAGTATGTTACTTCTTTAGGCTTACTCCTCTAACTTGTTACTTCTTTGGTTTGGTTCAGATTTTGAAAACACATCATTTCAATGCCAAGATTAACAAAAGCTGGCTCTTTATGATGTTGGAATTGACCCAACAATTCACAGATTAAAAAACAAAACAAAACTGCAGAACCAATCAAGTTGGAAAAAGCTGTACATTCTGTTCGCTGGATGGTCCTGCTGACCCAGGTCCTCCCACTGTCCATTTGGGGAGTTGTAAGAATTCATAAGAAACACAAGGAAAATCTCCCTGCCTTCATTTTTATGTCTTCTGTGTTGATAGTATCTTCCTGCCCATGGCTCTTCTGAGTAAACAGCCTCATCTCTGCGCGGCCACCCCATTGCCCTCCCCCGCCGGCTGGAGCAGGGTGGATCCTGGACCCAAGGTGGCCAGCCTCCGAGCTGCCACGGCAGTGGCCTGGGTGGCCCGGGGGGCCCTGGTCAAAACGAGGAGCCGGGCTGAGCAGAGTCCTCTTGGGAACTGGGGTGCATAGAGACTGCTCTCACTGGGGCAGGAGCTGAAGCCGAAAGGATGTGTGTCTGGAATGGGGGCTCAGTTGGGTGGGGAGCCACGGAGCCTTGAGCAAGTGGGAGAGACACTGATCCAGGCAAGCTTGAGTACCTCGTATGTGATCTCAGCTGCACCTTTAAAAAGGGGTGGCCTTCAGCTGGTCACTACCCTGCCCCGGGGGTCCCCCTTTTCTATGAAGACCTCATGATGTAAAAAGCCTCCACCATCACTCCGTTTTTTTCTTCCATGTTGGAAGCACGGTGTAGGTATCTGGTTGCTGTCCCAGCAGGGTCTGGATCAGGGTCTGTGCTCATGACGTCCCAGCCATGCTTCTTTATCATGTTCTTCCGTGAGGCTCAAAAGGACAAGGGTGGAGCTTGAATTTGCTCTTCTGCCTTATTTGTCTGTGTCTACGAAGGGCAGCTAAAACTCCACCAGGGGCTGGCCATTATCTGTTTTGTTCCCTGCTTAGCATAGAGGATCTGCTCATAAAGTGTTGAATCAGTTGACTTGCATGGCAAGTCTGATGTGGTCCAGGGTGCCGGCCAGCACCTCCAACCCACGTGAAGGGCCCAACTGCTCCCAGGAGAGCTGACAGCCTTGGGGGGGGGCAGGTGTGTGCACCCCAGGTGTGTGTTTGCTCTACCTCGATGAACAGCCTGCTCTGCTCTGAGATGCTCATGCCCACTTGTGGATACGGGGGAAAGGAGACAGATACATGGCAAAGTCCCGTTGGTTCCTCTCTCGTTTCTCCCAGCACTCTGGAGTTTTGCCCCAACAAGATACCAGCGGAATGCAAGGTGCTCAGACACAGGGACACACAGTGAGTCCTGGAGGAGCTCATGCTCTTGCCCCCCAAAGTCCCCGTCTCGACCCGGTGTCCACAGGTGCCACCTTAGGAGTGCTTCCCATGCGTTCTCCATCTCGGTCCCTGTCCCCAGAATTCAGCAGTGTTGGCATTTCTCACACCCTTCCCATCAAGCTGCCTTCCCCTTTTAAAAGTGAAGTCCTATATTTACCATAGTGTTTCTGTGCTAGTGTTCTCCAGAGAAAGAGAACCAATAGGATATATGCAGATACATCATTTAACAGGAACTGGCTCCCATGATTATGAAGGCTGAGAAGTCCCACGATCCGCGTCTGCAAACTGGAGTCCCAAGAAAGCCGGGGGCGTCAGCGCAAATCTAGGCAAGGGACCCAGGAGCATGAGGGTCTGAGGGAGGGAGGGGACGGCTGTCCCAGCTCACGCAGAGAGAGGGAACTCACCCTTCCTCTGCCTTTTGGTTTTATCGGGGCCCTACATGGATGGGACGATGTCCGCCTGCCCTGCTGAGGGCCCTCTTTACTCCGTCTGCCGACCCCAGAGCTGATCTCTTCAGGAAACACTACCAAACACACCCAGAGACCCAGTGTTGCCAGGTAACTGTGCATCCCTTATCCCAGTCAAGTTGACACATAAAATCAACTATCACAACTTCTTTACGGGTTAAGGATTCAAGATGTCTTTGTAACTGTGCTAATGCTTTTTATTATGATTTCCATTCCTGTGTCAGCGCTCTGCTTACAAACTGGGAAAGGTTTCTGCCTTTGGAGCGTGCACCCCTGGGGCTTCTCATGCCCCGTGCGGGGCGGTACTGGCCGCCCCCAGCCGCCCCAAGGCAGCGGTCGCGTCCCATCAGCCTGACCATGCATCGTGGCATGATGACTCAGGGCTCGCCGTGGGCTGTGCCTCCTCATGCATTTCCTGCCGTGGCTCCTGTGGCCTCTGGGCCAGGTGCTCTCTCTGTCCTCTGGCCGCCCACACGGGTTGAGTTTCCAGCCCAGAGTTGTATGGCAGGCAGGAGAGAGAGTCAGAGTTCTTGCCCTTGACCCTCGCGTTTTCCTGCCTCTGTTTTTAACACACACACAAACACACATGCACACCCACGCGGGGCACCTTCTCCCACTCTGCACCGAGAACAACGAATGTGGGGGGTCCCCAGCCTGTGGGTTCTTGGTGGCCCGGCCGGGTGGCCCTCGGCTCTCACGGCAGAGCCCGGAGGCACCAGAGAGAAAACACACACTCGGGTGCCCTCCTGTTTTCTTACGCGCCCCATTTCTGTGCCAGGCGATGGATCCTTTCTCATCCACTCTGCTCACCGGGCTCTGGGGGTCAATGCCTCTGTCCTCCACCACACAGGCCTTCAAGCAAGAGTTTGGTGGGCGAGCACGGCCTTGTGTGGTCGCGTCCAGCTGGAGGAGGCGACGCCAGGCTGGTGGCTGGGCCGGGGAGCCCAGCATCCCCCCAGCACAGGCTTCCGCTGTTTTCCCGGGAATCTAAACCCCAGAGCGCGGGGCGGCCCCCTCAGCCTCCTGCAGGGTGACCCCACGAGGAAGCGCGCCTGCCAGATGGCCCTGTCGGCGTTTCCTGGGAACACACACCCAGAGCCTATGCACACGTGGGTGCACGCATGCGCTCACGCTCACACGCACACGCACACCCCCATTAATCAGAGCTCGGTCTCCATTATCGTCCTGACCTCGCGCCAAAGCTGCGTTGATGAAGGCGGTTCTCATCGCAGGAGGACCGCAGATGCTTTCCGAGGGCTGGGAGGGTTTCGTCAGTTGGGCTCTTTCCAGTGTGAGTCACTGTCCGCCTCTTCGCCTTAATTAGTGTTCTGGGAGTTGCTGGTGTAACTCTGGTGAAGTCTAGAGAAATTAATCAAAGTACATCTTACACTTGAAACGCACTCAGAACCGCCATCCGGCCAAATCCCCCGGCACTGGCACTCGGACAGTTCGAGCCCCCCCCGCCGCCCGCCCCCACCTCAGATTGTTTTAAATTGGTTTGCAATTTCCCACATGCTCGAGGCTTGCCTTCCTCCCTCGATCTGGCACTTCCCTCTTCAGAATTTCCTTCTGGAAGGTTTTTTTCATTGTTTTCCCAACCGTGGCAATTTCTCAATCCACTGCATACCATCTGTCTCCATAAAATGGTTCTCACGGAACCTGGGCCCAGGAGGACCCGGGCACCCGCCTCGCTCGGCACGGTCCCGGCACCCCATGCCGCCCCGATGCGTGGCCACGTTGTGTCCGAGACGGAGGAGGTCTCCATCGGCCGCTGGACGAGGCCTGGCCCTGCCGACCCCGAGCCCACCCCAGCCGAGCAGGTGCTGAAACATGGGGTGCTCTGTGGGGGTGTCTCCGGGGTGAAGATCGTCACGTCCCAAATACCTCCCATTTCACTCGAGAGACTGAAATACGGACAACAGCCAGACCACCTGCACACCAACGGCAGCCCGACCCACACCTGCAGAAACCAGCCCCGCGGCCGGCATGCTGCGGACCACCAGCTCTCCCAACAGCCCGGAGAGCCGACGTTGCCTGGGACCGTCAGCCCCGACGACCAGGGCTGGATTAATCACCAGCGGGTTCCTTGCCTTCTGTCTCGGCTTCCACCTCAGAAGCAAGCCCACGGCGAGTGACGGTGGCCCACCCCCTTGCTGCGGTAAACCGAGTAATGAGCCTTTGTTTTTCTCCCGTGGTTGGTCTTTGTGCATCTGCACACATGTCACGTGTGAAGGAGCCCCATTTCTCCAGGACACATGCGGTGCCGGGCGCCCCTCGGCGACGTGCGGCTCTGACTCCTTCTCCAGGACGCTCCTCAGGAGCCCCCAGCCCCCTCCCGGGAGTCATCCTGCGTCTCTGGCTGGGGTGCTCCTGCATTCTGGGGGCCCCACTCTAACAGTCGGGAACATTCTTGGAAGGTAATAGGTGGCTTTGTGGGAAACCTAACTCGGTGGCATGGGACCAGAACGTGGGGACTCAGGCTCCCTCTGACTCCAAGTTCTTGGGTTCTGCAGGCATCTCCCGGCGCCTGAATGGCGCATAGGAACACCGGGTCCCAGCCTCCGGCCCTGGCCCTGCCCCTCCCATGCACGCACCCTGCTTTCACCTGGCTGCGCTCGGTCCAGTCTCTCCTCGGGGACTTTCCCACCTGGCCACTCCCCACACTTTCCAAGACTAGGGGTGGTTTGCCCCCTTCATCCGGGAGGCCCGCCTGAGCTGGGTGGGACCCCACGCAGCCCCTGTCCACTCCTGCATCCGGGCATGGAGCCCATGCCGAAGCCCTTCCCGGCGGGGGTTGCTCAGTCCGTCCCTGGCCTGCATCTTGAGTGCCAGCTAGGATCAGTGCACGGGGCTGGAGCCGCACAGACCTGCTTGCCCCGCCAGGGAGACGGTGCAGCGTCGACATAGGGCCGTGCCGCCCTGCCGCCTGCTTTGCAAATACAACTCTGGCAGGTGTAGTGGATGGAGGAGAAGGGGGCGGGTAGAATACTGGAGGACAAGACATTCTTGCAGTGACCCTGGTGAGCCAGAGGGGCTGGAATGGGGCAAGGAAAGGTCGAGAATCCAAGTCATCAAGGTCCTGCCCCTTCTATGTGCTCTGTTTAGCAAGATGGACTCCAGGGGCGCCTGGGTGGCTCAGTCAGTTAAGCGTCTGCCTTCAGCTCAGGTCGTGATCCCGGGGTCCTGGGATCGAGCCCCGCATCGGGCTCCCTGCTCCGCGGGGAGCCTGCTTCTCCCTCTGCCTCTGTCCCTCCCCCTGCTCATGCTCTCTCTCTCCGCCAAATGAACAAATACAATCTTAAAAAAAAAAGATGGACTCCATGGGACCTTTGGATTTCTACCCAAAATGTCCCTAAACCGTCTGCGTGATTTGGTGCTAAAAAGGCTCAGTTTGCCAGATGTCTTGAAAGGGTTTGCGTGCACAGAGACACAGATGCGTGTACACAGTGGGGAGGGGTGTGGGCACAGAGGTTTTGGACAAAGCAAGGCACTCTTGAGAGGGGAGGGTGCCAACGATCACACCAGGACAGGGCACAGACTGAAGTCACGGTCCCCTACCTCCCTGATGGCCGCGAGTAAGTGGAGAGCTGCTTGTGGGGGAGTTAAATTAATTATGAGGATGGATGAAACAAGCCAACAAACGAACTCTACTTTGTAAGTGAGACCGGTCCCTGACACCGGCCACCGCGGGCGCACAGGGGAGGGAGCCTGAGGTCTGTGGCTTGGCATTGCTGTCAAGGGGCGACGCGGACGGGGCAGGACGCAGAGCGGGGAGGGAGGCCTCCCCCGGCCGGCATGCGCTGAGCTCGCTTGCCCTCTGACGGACTTCCACGGCCCGGGAATCCCAGGTCCCTAGGGCCTGTAGCCACTCAAGCCGGGCGGGGAGATCTCTCTCCCCACTTCTGCCAAACACAGCCCGGCTCTGGGGATGGCGTCCGGGAGGCTGGCGGATTTAGAGCCCCTTGGACACAGGCAGCACAGGGCTGCTTAGTGCGTCAGGATGGCATTGGGGAGGCCCTCCCAGCCACGGGGAAGGAGGGCGCACCCACGAAGGGGCTGGAGCAGAGACAGACCCCACAGTCACCTGCACCAGACAGGGGGCCGCCCCCTGGCAATGCCCGGAAAGAGTCACGGGTCCCCCTGGAGAGCAGGGCAAGGGCAGGAAGTGGGCGCTCCTCAAGTGAATGTGCTCTGTTGGGGCCTGAGAGCGCTCACTCCTGGCCTCATCTGGGTGACATTTTTATAGCCTTTCCCTGCAAAATGTATTCAGTGAGAAGATGTTGTGTTATCAGAGGTTCTATTGTCATCATCAACAAGAAAACATTCTTTCCAGCTTCCTTCTTCCAGAGAAGCACCTTTGACTGGCTGGCCTTTGCTCTCTTGGTGACTGCCGATGCCCCCAAATAAAAGTGTTGTACCTTAAACTTGTTCAGTTTCTCTTATCACATGATATTCTCCAAGAATTCTCAGAAGCAAATTACATACCATAAAAATGATTTGCTCCACGAAAGGCTGAGCTCAATCAGTAGCCCATCAGATGCAAGGGGCTTTGTTTCTTCTCGAGCAGTGGTCCTCGGCCAGGGGCCATTTCTCCGCGGGCACATCTGGGCCCATCTGGGGACACTTTTGGTGATCCCATCTGGGGGAGGGTGTTAGTGGTAGTGGAAGCCAGGGGTGCGGCCACATACCCTGAAAGGCACAGGACAGCCCCCACCACAAATAATGATCCGGTTCAAAATGTCAGCATCGCCAAGGCTGAGAAACGCGGCTCTGGGTGAGTTCCAAATATCCCTCTAATTTATTTTGTTTGGATGGGCTCTTGGCTTTAGTGACTGATTTCAGCTCTTTTCATATTTAAATGCATTTTTTTCTGCTATTAATGTGATCTACGGGTGTTTCTACGAACGGGATCTGTTTGCCCTTTTATTGTCTTTCCCTCCAGCTTCCTCAGGCCTTCTGGAGATCACAGATTGTGGACCCAGGTTGTTCATCTTCTGTTTTTGATAAAGGAGGCATTTCAAGTCCTGAAAATTGCCCCCCAACGCCACGGCCATGGTCCCTCCACCCTTCTGTGTACTTTGCGCCCCATCTCCTGGCTTTAGAAGTGTTTTGCTATATTCTGTGTTTCCCTCTCGATCCATGTGTTACCAGGGAAAGAGTCTTTCATCACCAAGTGGCTGGGCGCCGTGTTCACGCATGTGTTACTCACGCATGTTTTGCTGCTTTGTGTGCGGAGGAAGCGACAAGGACCGTGGGCCTTCTGCCTGCCGGTGCTCTGTGTGTCCTCGCCTGCCATTGGCCTGGGGAGCTCCGTGCTCGTCCCACTTCCTTCTCCTCAAACGTCCACTGACTCCACTCCAGGGGTTACCTTGGTTTAGATTTCATGAGCCTGAGGGTCACTGGGCAGAGACGGAGGTTTTCAGATGCCCACTCCTCTCCCCCTGCCCTCCCTGGTTCCACTCTTCCCGTCTGCTGAGGCGCCCACTGTGACCGCGTCCCTCCCAGGACACGCCATGGGTCCCGTCCGACTGGCCCAGACCTAGGCCATCCCTCCTCTCAACTGAGGTCGGGGCCCTGATTGAAGGAAAGCACTGGGATGCTGAGACACGGAAGGGGACCGCCAAGCTGATGCCCTAGAAAAGGTGGAGACTCTGGATTTCCCGAACCGCCGGGCCTGCGCAAGTGGCCCATCCTCCCTTGGACGACCGATGCTCTCTCCCTGAGGAGGACACAGAGGCTTCTCCTCGGGGACAGCATGCCTTCCCAGAACCCACCACCTCCCTCCTGCTGCCAGTGCAGTAAACGGTGAGGTCCCAGGTCACCGACAGGGGCCATGAACCTCGCCGACGCACCCCGACGGGAGCAGGAGGGCCCTGAGTGGCCAGATCAGGGGCGGAAGGTGCGGTTTGCTAAGAGGGGGCCTTCCAGAAGCTTGGAGAAACCTTGGCCCCCACAAGAGGAGGAAGGCCAGATGGCTGTGGAGGGTAGAGGAAGGGCGTCAGAACTGCCCAAAGGCTGCGCCCTGGTGGCATTTCCTGCAGCCAAGTGTGCGCGCTGGTGAGGGGTTCAGCATCGTGAAGGCACAGTGGCCCTGTCCCCTGTGGGCCAGGGATGGTGCTGGGCGACACTCACACACCTGGGCTCCCCCAGCAAAGGCCATCACAGTCTTGGAACAGTAGGAGCTCGTTCGTTGGGCACGAATATGTGGTGAGTGGCCTGCCCCAGCGAGAGCGATGGTGGTTAAGAGAACATGGCGCCTCTGGGGACAAGACAGATGGACGGCCAATGTGCATTCCCGACACAGGTCACCATCCCTTGCCCAGCGTACATGATGTCACCAGGGAGTACGTCGTACCAGAGTAGAAGAAGCTCCCGACAGAGAATCGGAGAACTCAGAAGTGAGAGGAGGCAGAGCCCACGTAGCCTGGCTGCACCAGTCCCTGGCTGGGCTCTCCCCGGGCCAGCGCAGAGCCTCAGAGCCCTCATCAGAGAACTGAGGTGATGCTGACCGCGGCCCACCTGCCCTGCAGAGCTGTACGATCTGTACTCGGTGGGACTGAACGACGGGGCAGCCCGGACAGGGGAAGAACCACCAGAATCCTGACACGATCCGTACTCGGTGGGACTGAACGACGGGGCAGCCCGGATGGGGGCAGAACCACCAGAATCCTGACACGATCCGTACTCGGTGGGACTGAACGACGGGGCAGCC
>NW_023270377.1:2099409-2111264 GCF_011800145.1 Mirounga leonina | reverse complement strand
AATCCTGACACGATCCGTACTCGGTGGGACTGAACGACGGGGCAGCCCGGACGGGGCAGACCCACCAGAATCCTGACACGATCCGTACTTGGTGGGACTGAATGACGGGGCAGCCCGGACGGGGCAGACCCCACCAGAATCCTGACTACAGACGTCACCGGCCTGGATGGCTCTCAGAGACCAAAAGCCCCTTCCAGATTTTTATGTTAATGCGAGGGCTACTGGTTGGCAGGAACGGACCTCCGTCTACCCAACCCTGGGTCCCAAGCTCCCTCCATGCACATTTGGCTCTTGCCCTATACCTTCACTACCATAAGTAATGTCGGAGAATTCTCCAGAAAAAGCACTCTTCCCCACCGGACACTAGTGCAACATCCGCTTTTCTTGAGGCTTCTGTAGGGAAAGACAGGACGCCCCTGGGAATCCCGGCCTCCTGCCTTGCCCTCTGGCACCACCCGCAGGCAGGCCCCTCCCCGCCTTCCCTCCCTGAGCAGCCCATTCCTGGCTTCCTGGGCCCCCGCACAGAGTTCTGACCTCAGCCCTGCAAAACCATGGAGAAAGTCTCACTAGCCCCTCTTAAACCAGCAGCTTATGATTATTGGCTCCTGATGAATACCCAAGGGTCCTATTGTCCATCCCCCATAAACCATGGCCCCTGAAGAACAGTGGGGTATATATCACATTCTCCATCTTGGTACAAATATAGGTAAGACTCCTTGCTGAGGTGGGTTGAATAATAGCGGCCCCCCTGCCAAAATTCATATTCACCCAGAATGACTGTGCCCTTATCCAGAAATAGGGTCTTTGCAGATGGGATTAAGGTAAGGATCTTACGGTGAGATCATCCGGAATACAGGTTGGGCCTATATCCAATGGACAGCGTCCTCCCCTAGAGTCTTTGGAGGAAGCATGGCCCTGCCAATGGGACTTGATTTTGGAATTCCGACTTTCAGAACTGCGAGAGAATAAATTTCTCCTTGCCGTCGCTCGTTACAGCAACCCCGGGACACTGATACCCATGCACACGCGCACAATGAATCAACACAGCAGCGGTGCCATGTGACCCCTGCCCTGCTGGATCCTCTTCCCTGGTGTGGTTGATGTCCCAGCTTTACCCCTTGCGTCTGGTGACACTCACAAATGCAGACTATCTCCTGGTAGGACTGAAGCGGGAAATAGATCCTTCTCTGTGATTGTGATGGTTCTCGGACTGTGCCCGAGAGGAGGACTCACTGCCAACTCAGCATCTGCAGGTTTAACTCTGGGGCCCTGGCAACCGACACCCAGTTCGTGCCCAGCAGGTGCCCTCTGCAGAGCTGCCCGAGAAGGGGCAGTCCCTGGAGGCTGCCAGCCTGAGGCACGGATGAATGACTTCCAGGCCAGCACGGCCCCAGAGAACCTTCCAGATTACTCAGCATCAGTGGCAACTTCCTGGGTCACTCCAGCCGACTTCCTTGTCCCTCCCATGGCCCGGCCCACTCCCACCCGACTTCCCACCCTGGCAGCCTGGGGCGAGGTTTGCCGTGAAACCGTTTCTTTCCAGGTCTATGTGGCTACTAAAAGCACTTTGAAACACAGAAGATTCCTGGGAATATTAGCTGTCATTCTGGCCGGGGGACATTACATGGCGATCCGGGTGCGCTCCCTGCTTTGGGACCCCAGGGAGGGCGCTGCGTTCCGGTCTGTGGGACACTCTTCCTCTGGAGCCTCCATGTGTGGGACAAGGAGCCCTGTCTCCCCCTCCCGCATGCACCCTGCCTCTCCAGCCTCCACACCGGCCAGGCTCCTGGTTTTTCCTTCCACTCCAATCCTCAGATCTGCCCCAAAGCAGAAATCTTGGCGGCCACTTCTCTCGGGTCCTTTTCCTGTCATAAAAGACATTCCTGTTTTTAGTACAAACGTTGTTTCTTTTTTTCCCCAGCTGACTGTCTTGTTCAAAGAACACAATAAAAAAGTACCTCCCTTTAAAAAAAAAATCAAGATTAAGAATCAGTCTTAAATTCCCACCAGGGAGAAGGCACTGAGCTCTTTCTGGAACATGATCAACTCTCATCTCTCCTCCTGGCTTGGATAAATGTCTCTTCCAAGAGGCACTGCAGCTTAAAAACGTGCATGCACACCCTGGCTTCACATTTCTGCCACGATCTCGTCCCTGGAGCCCCATGGGGCCCTGAGGACAGTGTCCCCTCCCAGCCTGCCCCGGCTTCACTGAGGTCTGCAGGCATGGGTCTGGCCACTTAAGGTTCCATGAGGGTGGGGATGCTGACCCCCAAGCTGGGCTCTGAAGATGTCTTGACTAGAGTTATCAGCTGCATCCTCTGAGGTGCTACAAGAGGGTCTGATGCAAGGGTCCCAGGCTGCAGGCACCACCAGTGGTCTCCTAGCCAGGGACCCAAGGCCAAGTTTCAGAATGTGCCCCTCCCCCCATCCTGCCTCCTCTTGGCCGCTGCACTCACCTGCCTGGGACAGCAGAGGAGACTCTCCCCCCTGGCGTTCCAGGCTTCGTGGCCTCCCGGCCCCTGAGACACCTAGGTAGGGGCACATGTTCTCACTGATACCCCTTGGACATTGGCCCTCCTAATCAATACCCCCTGAGGTCATCTTTGAACTGCAGGGGTCCCAGAACGCAAAATGACCCTCTGGAAAGCCTGCTGCCCCTGGAGGCTGGAAGCTGGAGACCGAAAGGCCTCCTCCACAGATTAGCTCCCCAACTTGGACCAGTTCATTAACCTCACTGACCTTCATTTTCTTCATCTAGGGCAAGGGGTGAAGCCCAGGGTTAACCTGGTGGAGGGCGCAGTGTTCCCCTGCTTCCCATTAAAACAGGGATGAAAATTCTCAAAAACACAAAAACCAGCTGGCCACACTAGAAACTTTGTATATGGTGTGAGGTTAAGGGTAGAGCTCATTTTTTTTTATATGTAGATATCCAATTTTTCCAGCACCATTGCTAAAGACTGTTCTTTCTTCCAGTGAATTATCTTGCTATCTCTGTTAAAAATTGTAACCATATCTGCTTGAGCCTTTTTCTGGATTCTCTAATCTGTTCTATATATCTACATGGTTACCTTATGCCAACATTGCAGTTTTTGTTTCTGTAGTTTTATAGAAAGCCTTGAAATCATGTGGTATAAATCCTCCAAATGTTCTTTTTACGTTTTTTTTTTTTTCAAAATTATTTTGGTTATTGTAGAACCTTTGTACTTTTTATATAAACATAAAATCAGCTTTGTGATTTCGACTCCCAAACAAGCTGTTGGAATTTTTATTGAGATTTCATTAAATCATAGATCAGTTTGAGGAGAATTGACATCTCAACAGTACTGAATCCTCTGATTCATGAACATGGTATAACATTCCGTTGAAGTAGATCTCCTTTAATTTCTTTTTCTGTTTTTTAAAAGATTTTATTTATTTATTTGACAGAGAGAGACACAACGAGAGAGGGATTTACCTGGAACTTGCATGAGATCCCAGGAGCTGTTTTCCCGTTTTACAAATAAAACTGGGACACTGACCTACCCAGAGTGGGAAAATATCCAGGCCCAACTCCCCAAAGGAAGCCTGTTTTAATAATTAATCCAGGAACCATCAACCAAGGCACCAAGAATTCCCCAGCCAGAAAGGGGAAGCGTGGATAGAAATGTGCTCACTGGGGGTCTTACGAATGAGCTGGCGGGAATCATGATGACTTCGGTTTACTGGCCTTTCTTCTTCCGTCCCCCAGCCGGTACTACATCATACGTTCTTATTGACAAAGAATCCGTGCAAAGCAAAGAGAACATCACTAAGAATACTGGATACTGAAAATAGCTGTTATCTCAATACTTAAGCAAACACAGCTAGGGTATGTCATTAGCTTGGAAAAAGCAGCTTTAAATAGCTAATGGAGGATGGATGAGACATGCTGATTCTTTTAAATGTAATTGGAGTATTTCCCACAATGACCAAGTTGTTCAGGATACATTCGTGGCCCACTGACATTCCTGATTGTGATTGCTCACCTCTCCTTCCTGGCCAACAGCCAGATACCATCGCCTTTGGGCGTGACCCTGTGACTCGCTTTGGCCAATGGGCTATGAGTGAACATGACTTGTGCTACACCAAACAAACTCACCCCAGCCCTCCCTGTTGCTGGGGCCTCCACCAAGAGGATGGGATGTCCTGGAAGGGGACTCCTTCAGCCAGGGTCCTGGACCGTGGAGACACATAGAGCAGAGCCAGCCCATGTAGAACATGAGCAAGGAATGAGAGCACTTGAGCCGTGGGCATCGGAATTGGTTTGTTATGTGGCCTCACCCAGCAAAAGCTGACTGTACAATATTGGAATCGCCTATGGATAAATGTTTGATATGATGTTTTTCAGATGGGTGTTTGTTCCTAGACAAGTTAGTTAAAACATATTTATTCTGACTTCAGTTAATCTTCATCTTATTTGTTTCAGAAAATAGTTAAGATGTTCTATCTTATATTGACAAAAAGATAAAAGACTATACCAGCCATCAGACCAATTAATTTTGGCAACATAGATTTTCCTTTATTAAATGCATGGAAAAAGTTTGAGCATAATTTGCAATAAAATATTGTTTTTTATGCTTAATATTATATGATCAATATTTATAACATAGTCACATGATTTTGGATTATTAGTCACTAACTAATAGTAACTGCAGTGATATTTTTAAATTGTATTAAGTTCTTTATTTTAATTCCAGTGTGGTTAACATACTGTTATAATTGTTATAATAGTTTCAGAGTACAATATAATGATTCAACAATTCTATACACTACTCTGTGCTCATTATGGTAAGTGTACTTGTTATGCAGAGATATTTTAATCCAGAAGAAAAAGGGTTTTAATATTTAGAGCTTCATAGTTATAGGAAATAAACAAGTTTCAAAGTGTTGATATATGCATGTTTGTTTTTTGATAGGAATAATAGGAAACAATAATAGGATGATGCATAAGAGACTTTCAAGCATGAAAATACACTACGTTAAGGTAAAGATCTGTAGAGGGAGTGGAATGGGATCAGGAGTCAAAGAAGAAAGAGGAAGCAGGCAAACTCTCTGACGGGGGAGCTGATGATGTGTTTTCTAAGAAGACACTAGCAGGCGTGATTCATCATGACATTTACATTCCACTGAATACATTTAAAAGAGAAAGGCAACAGTTTCCCTTTTAAATCTATCATTTATAATATCCTTGATATTATAGACTTTGCAACCTTTTGTTTTTTTAGAGAAAGAGAGAGAGAGAAGGTGGGAGGGGCAGAAGAAGAGGGAGTGAGAAACTCAAGCAGACTCCCCACTGAGCACAGAGCCTGACACGGGGCTCCATCTTATGACCCTAAGATCATGACCTGAGCTGAAACCAAGAGTAGGATGCCTAGACGACTGAGCCACCCAGGGGCCCCTAGACTTTGCAACCTTTTAACATATGATTAAAATTTTTAGATGCAAACTCAGAATATATGAAGAATGCAGTTTTTCCAAATTATTTATTTATTTATATATTTTTTAAAGATTTTATTTATTCATTTACCTGAAAGAGAGAGAGAAAGCACAAGCAGGCAGAGGGAGAAGCAGGCTCCCTGCCAAGCAAGGAACCCGACGTGGGACTCAGTTCCAGGACCCAGGGATCATGACCTGAGCCGAAGGCAGACGCTTCACCGACTAGGGCACCCAGGCATCCCTCCAAATTCTTTAAGGGAAAAGTTTGAGGACCACGAATGCAAAGCCTGCCGGTCAGGGCCAGAATGAAGGACCCAGTGAGCTGAACTTTAACTGCTCTGAAAACTCTACCTGCTCAGTCACAGCCCCTGCATCTGGCCTGGAAACTCTGCAGATGGCACAGTGTGCTGGCAGCTGGGAGCGGGGAGCCCCTCTCCCCTTCTCCCCCACCCTCCTCTGCTGCATCCGATCAGATGCATCATTTCCTTGTTTCAAACCCTTTTCCTTGCCCTCAGGATGGAGATGCATCCCTTAGCTGGACCACGAGCCCCTTTCTGACCGTGTTTTGCTGATCCCTAAAGCCTTAACCGTAGACATTAGCCACAGACAATCACAGGAGTGAGCGAAGCCTATGTGGGAAAGCAGAGATACACAGCCTCGCGGGGAGGGTGAGGCTCTGCAGACAGGAAGGGGCCGGTGCAGGCAGAAACCGGACAGCGTGCACCTCCACCTCCACCTGCAGAGCCCAGAGGCCCCACCTGCCTCTGCCCTCTGCAGCCTGCCCTCCCCCAGCCAGTGCTCCTGACACCTGAGTTCTTGCCCCCCATGCTCCTTAAGCAAAACCCCTCAGTGCTTGACGCACAGGGAACCCTTTCTGGGAAAAGAAAATTGATGAATGAACTTCAGAATCATTATCAAATTTCTCCTTCTCTCTTTCTCCCCAAACCCACTGGGACCTAAATTCAAAGAGAAGACAATCTACTGGTTAATTTGGGGGAACTTCTCATGTTTTCGATATGGAGTTTTCCCATTGAGGGACATGGTATGCCTCCACAATAAAGAACTGAGATCCTATCCGCAAAGGTTGTGCACATTTCTTATTAGTTTTATTCTTGGATTTTTCTGTCCATTGTGAACAGATTCTTTATTATAGGTTTTCTTCCTTGACTTTTTTGATGAAATGAAACAGGCAGATTTTCTACTATAAAGTCATCCTGCACTTCTGGGCTACACCTTTCCTACAGAGGGTGTGATATTCATTTAATATACTAAGAGTATATTTGATTTCATATTTGTATTTGATTTCATATTTTTGGGCTTTCCTTCACAAATGACATAGTCTTCTTTTTTTTGCTCTGTCTTTGTCAATTAAAGTTATAGGGTCTTGCAAAATGTATTGGGCAACGTCTTGTCTTTTCCTATGTTTCACTGTGTACAACATGGGAATTATGTATGTCCTATTACTATTTGAAATGATTCACCGTTGTACCACCTAAACTTCGTACCTATTTGGACATAACACTTTCATGATGTGTTCAGATTTTAACGCTTTTGGGGTTTATTTAGAATTTAACTATTTCTGAAATTGATGTTTTAATTTGCATATTCCTTTAAAATCATCCATTTTGTAAAGATTTTATATTTTTTAGCATACCATTTTCCACCATTTTATTATAATTTGTTGTTTCCTTCATTCTTAATTTTTCTTAGCTTGTTTTTTTTTTTCTCTTTTTAAAAATAGATCTAGCCAGCAATTCTGTCAATGTTGTTTGTTTTATTTAATAGAACCAGCTCTTGGATTTTATTTATCCATTCTATTTTTTTCCTATTTGGGATTTTTAAATTGTTTTATTTTTCTTTTCTTGTTTTTATATGTGTAGTTTTCTTTTAATTTCAATGTTCAGTTTCTCTATATTGGGTCCACCTTATTTCATATATAAAGTATTTAGGTCTATGAATTTTCCTGTGTATACAGCTTTGACCCCAACAGTGACTAGTGAGTTTGAGGATTCAGGGTCATAGTTGGATGGTTTATATGTATAACACACCTAAATTACTGTGTGTGGTGCTCCCACTTCATCATTCTTTGAATAGCCTGCAATAGAACCTTCTCCTGGCCTCACTGGAGGGAATTCATTATTTCCTCAGCTGAATGCCCAGAGTGACTTGTATATAACTGTAATCATTCATGTCATGTCTGCCCACCCCACTAAACTTCAAAACTCCAGGGGGAGATTTATATCATTAGTGTACCTTAAACCCTTGACACACTGCATGGTATAGAAATAATAATGGCCTTTGTTCAGTGCTTACCAGACAATATGCTAAGACTTTCACATGTATTGTCTCCTTTAGTCTTCAGAAAAAACCCCAAAAGTTAGCACCCTTACCGCTGGGGAAGCCCAGGTCCAGAGCACGTGGGTTGCCCACGCTGTTACGAGGGGTGAGCTGGCATTCTAAGCCAGCTGGAGATCTTGTGCTTAACTACTACCTGTTCTGATGTTCACTGAATCTGCAGATGGGCGGACAGGTCATATTACATGCTCGGCACCGGGCACCCCCTGAGAACATGCTATGTCAGCATTCTAATCATTGAACTGATTCCCCACAGGAAGTGAGAAGGACATGGTTTGTCCACCTGCTATCAAGGGCTTGGAGGAAAGGGACACAGTGAGGGGTCTTTCTTCTCCTCTGTCCTGGCTTCATATAAGAGGACTAGAAGTAGCTCTTTGCTTGGTGCTACTTGGCAACCTGTAGACTTTTCTTCTGTGTCTCCTTTGTTTCCTTTACTCGCCTTTAGGAAGTAAATCTGCACTTTTCCCAAGACAGGCTTTGTGCCAGGCTTTCCTTCCAGACCCTGGGCATTCCCTGGCAGGCTTCTGATCCCGCTTTCTGCTCAGCAACTTGGCCACAACCAGGGATGGAATTTTCAACCTTTTGACATTCTGGTCATGATCAGAACACCCAGGTATCTGAGCAAGAAAATGAAAAAAATATTCCTTTGACCCCTCTCCTTTCCCCGCTTCCCATGAAAAGCAAGGAGACCTCCCCATTTCCCAGCAGGGCTTTGGAGGGAAAGGCAGACCACAGTGGGAAAGTGCTTTGGACGTCCGTATTGTGATTCTAAAATCCTGATAGGACCACAGGCCTCAGGTGCCCTTTTCCCCAAATGTGTCTTGCACACTCTTTCCTGGTGACCATACTCTTAAACAGCATGAGCCCATCCATGGCTCCAGGGCAGGGCCAAGCCCAGCCCTGCCCGGCAGGCTTCCTGAGATCAGCCCCTGCCTCCTCCCCAGCCTCATGCCCTATCACCACCTTCACCTCCATGCTCCACACAGGGCCAAACTCCATCCCCTAGACTCCTGGGTGGGGCCATGCTGAGCCCCCCACCTAGCTTTCTTCAGGCTCAGCAAGCATATTCTCCTCTGTGCCCTGAGCCCTCCCCATCACTGTCCCTGGTGGAGTGCGGGCTCACCTCTCCTGCTGGATGGGGTCCTCCACCCTCTCTTATAACCACAGTGCCCATATGTGGTGGTGAATCCTGCCGTCTGTTGAGTGTGTGAACAATGTGATCTCCCTGCACAGAAGCCTCTGGAGGTATCTGAGGATGGAGGGTGACTGGCACAGACTGCCCCCTGCCGTCCCCGGACCCTGAGTGCACCTGCCCAGCAGGCAAGGAGAGCCCAAGACAGGACTCAGCAGGCTCATCTAACAATCATATTAGGGTGGGCTTGCAACATTTTGATGAGAACCCTTCTAGGCCCACCCCCTCTAGGACTTCCACATTGCTGCCCCATAACACCTCCAACCAGGACACACAGATTTCCAATCCTGTTCATCCAAAGAGTTGCCCTGTGCGCTGAATGGTGGCCCCAGAAAGAGGTGTCCAAGTCTTAACCCGTGGTATGTGTGAATGTGACCATATTTGGAAAAGCAGTCTTTGTAGATGTAAGCTAAGAATCTGGATCATCCAGCACTAGCTGGATGGGCCCAAAGTCCAGGGACAAGAGTCTTTATAAGAGGAGAAGCCACAGAGGACAGACCCAGGGAGGAAGGCCGTGAGGAAGGGGCCGAGACTGAGCCGTGGGCCTGTGAGGATTGCTCGCAGTCCCAGAAGCCAGAGAGAGACGGGGCAGTGTTCTTTCCTGAAGCCTCTGGAGGGGTCACGGCCCTGCCGACACCTCGATTTTGAACTTCTGGCCTCCAGAAGTGTGAGAAAATAAATTTCTGTTGTTGTAAGCCACCTAGTTTGTGGAGATTTGTTACAACAACCCTAGGGAAGTAACACACAGGCCCTCCTGGTCTTGCCCTTCCCCCAACTCTGGCTTCCTCCTCCAGGCAGAGCCAGGGTCCACTGGCATGCTCCTCCCAGAGACCCACACGGGGGCCTTCCCTCCCGCAGGAGGGGAGAACTTTCTCTTCTCAGAGGGCACCTTCCCCGTGAGCCCCACCCAGGTACCCTGTCCACTCCCTATGGCCCTCACTGACACTTCTCGCTCATTGGCCACCCCCTGCCTCCGCCAGGACGTAAATGCCACCGGGGTAGGGATCTTGGTCTATTTTAGTTTCTGGAACAAAAGCCAGCTCGTAGGTAGGTGCACAGTAAGTATTGATGGATGGGTGAATGAATGAATGAATGAATGAGTGAGTGAATGAATGAATGAGAAGTTCAAGGGCACAGAGAGCAGGCTCGTGCATGAGGGTGCCAGACAGAGAGAGAGGAGGGGCAGCCGAGTGGTCCGGGCTGGAGGTGCAGATGGGCCGGGGGAGGGAGACGCCCCGCCACGCTCTCCCTGGTGGCACCGAGTTTTGGGCCCTCCTGCCCCACGGAGGAGAAGGAATCAGCCACAGGAGGCTCGCGGAACCGCAGATCAGACGCCCTTCATGTGCAGAGGAAAGCCTGCTCCCGTTACTGAATATCCCCTTGTTTTGCGTGGATCGGTTTCAGATATTAAGTGTAATAGCAGATGGGGAGGCATGTGATATTTTCTCAGTAAATACCGTGCCGGGCTGGGATCGACGTCCATGCCAGCTGACCTGTATGTGGAAGGGCCCCGAGGGCTCTTTATGGCTAAAATAATGTGTTGTAAATCGTTGGTGCTCGCTGCACTGGGGGCCTGGCTCTCCACCGCTACTCTCCCCATCCCATTAATTACTGCGGCCAGGAAGCCGGCTCAGCACTCCCACCGAGGTGATTTCACTTGCAGGGTTATTTGCGGCATTCGGGGAGGTGTTCTCCTTATCCACAGCATCTCCCATCTGAAGCCAAGAAATCCCTTTGCAGGGGAAGGCAGGGCACTGGGGGCAAAGCCACATCTCGGGCAGGGAGGTGGCTTTGAGTCCCAGAGGCAGACACAGCGCCCGGGGCCATACCTGCCCCTCAGAGCCAGGCCCTGTGCTGCGTCCTCCTCTGGGGCCCCAGGGAGGGGGCCGCGATGACCCCAGTTTCCACCCTCCAGGCTCTCCTGGGGCTCCCCCACGCGTGGGAGGCCCCTTTGCAGGGATCGTAAGGTCACTGGCACCCACTGGGCCTTGAGTCCTGGACAGGCAGGCCTTGTCACCAGCCCTCTGCGACCGTGGCAGTCGGGACACCTGGCCTGGCCCTCTGATTATGGGTTCTGAGGCTACCAGGTTTCTAGAGCAGAAGCCATAGCTGGGAGGGGACTAGAAAGTTCACCTGAATTGAAATGATGCCCTGATTTCTCTATTTAGAGCACGACTGGGATCGTCATTCACACGTCTTGTCTGTCTTCACCTAAAACCGGAGATGTTGGCCCTGTGCTCACGATGTGGGCCCACGTGGGTCCGCAGTGCGGTTCTGTGCATGTGGCCTGTGGCCGCCGGAGGTCACCCCCGACACGGCCTCCTCCTCCCCCCACGCCCGGGACTCCGGCCTTCTGTTCCGTGTATGTTCTCACCAGCGGCACCCTGAGCGGGCGCGCTGGGTCACTGCGCGTCGCCTGCCTGGCTCCGGGCTGGGTGCGCCAGGCCTGTGACGTCCACGTGAAGACATCCGATTGCACGTCTCTGCTTCATCTGCCTCCATCCCAGCAGGGCAGCCGAAACGCCTGGACGGTTCTACTCTTTCCAAGCAGAGACGATGTTATACTCATCGACTCTGAGACAAGCCCATTGGTCTCGCCCCTCACACACTCACGTATCCACGGAGTCCGGGGAAGTGTTTTCGTAAACCCACTGACCTACATTCTCCTGTCACACAGACGTCCAAATTGAAAATGGCTTTAGCAGCAGTGCTGCCAATGAAAACACAGCTTCTCTCTCTGCACTGCGCTCAGCCCGGGCCAGCCCGTCCCGCCCCGGCGCCTCTGCCTGCCCTGTGACACCGCCTCCGTGAGGCCTTCCTGGGTTCCTGCCCTGTGACACCTCCTCTGTGAGGC
>NW_023270377.1:2096371-2099399 GCF_011800145.1 Mirounga leonina | reverse complement strand
TGACACCGCCTCCGTGAGGCCCTCCTGGGTTCCTGCCCAGTGACACCTCCTCCGCGAGGCCCTCCTGGGTGCCTTGGGGCAGGCACTCCCTCAGCCTCCTTCTCCCCGCTGCAGGGTCTTTAGGTCTCGCTCTGACCCTGACCTGTGGGGCAGGTTCACCCCCATGCGGACTTGGTGAATTTAACCTCCCGTGTCAAGGAGGTGCGGACTGAGATTGCCTACTTGGCAGGGGAAAATATTTGTGGGTGGCCGTGGCAATGTGAAACACCTCTCTCCTCCTGGGTGGCGAGTTCTAGAACAATTTCCGCATTCGAGGCAAGGCACAGACCCCAACATCAAATGCAAACAAACAAGAGCACTTGTGAGCATTAGGGGTCAGGGGGTGTAGTAGAGAAAGCCGGTGCCGTGGCGGCTCAGTGAGCCTCCCTGGTCGGTGAGGTGGCCGTGGACCCTGGGGACAGAGGACAGATTCCCACCAGGCCGTGCTGCCCCACCGTCTTGCGGAGTCAGGAGACAGCCTTGCCGACTGTTGTAAGGTGTTACTACTGTACATAAAACAACGCCTTAGGGTGAGCATCACCCTGAGGAGATTCTTAGCATAGACAAGGGGGCAGCTAGAAGCTTCCGGCTCCGCTCCGTCACATGACCTTGGGGACTCTCCCGGCTCCACGAAGCCTCCGTCTCACGATCTGTACAAAGGGGATGCCCATCCTATTTCATTCACGGGGTGGTCGTGAGACCAAAGACACATTGTGAGAAAATGTTTTGAAAATGGGACGTTCGGACAAATGAGAGGTGTCCTTCTTCTGAGCTTTTCTTTGCAGACTTCAGGGAAAAGAAGGGTGTGTTTGAAGCCCTAGCCAGCCCTCCTCCCATGTGTTTGCACGTTCAGGAAGAGCTAAGGACACCCCGTAGCCCCTCCAATAGAAGACTGTGGCAGCCGGAGTCCTTTGTCGGCCGCGGTCCGCGGAGGGCTCTTCCCCCGCCGCGGTGGCCCGGCCAGAGCTCGGGCAGCGTGGTCTCGACACCCGCAGGACAGGGCCCCGTCGTCTGGGTGGCCTTTGTCCTGCCAAAATCTGGCACTTGGCCCCAAGCCGCCATCTGCCCCGCTGCCGAGGCGTGACTGTTTGACCTCCCCATTCCTTCTCAAAATACCCTGACAGCTCCCTGGATGAAAAGGCGGTGGCACTCAGTGAAAATTTATGTGACAAGGCCTTCCAGGAAAGAACTTGGGCCGTGATGGGTTTGTTTAGCAGTGAACTCATAGAGCTGGGGCCTGACCGGCTACCTCTGCTGTGTTGAGCCCAAAGCGGGGGAGATGGGGCGCTTGAGCCCGCCCAGCCTTGGGTCACCAGGGCGGACGTGGGACCCTCCCAGGCTTCCGGCCGAGGTCCCGGGGCTGTGGGGTGGAAAATCAGGAAAGGATTCTGCAGGATTGGTCCAAGCGGCCAGAACATGGGGGGCGGGACCCTGACCCCTGGAAGGAGGTCCCCAGGTTGTTCCCCACCCTTTTCTTTTCCTTGACCTCTGGGGGCTTTCCAGGGGCCTCGTGGCCTCTGGTGCCGCGTGACAGGAGGGAGAGGCTCATGCCCCTCCACGGCTCAGGATCCCTACACCATCCCCCCGAAACAGTTGTGTTCACCAATTCCTCAGCGTGCCCGGGATGCCAGCGCCCAGAATTGATCAGATGTCCCCAGAATGCACACGGGTGCCCAGGGAGATTGGCCTCCCCTTGCCTGGACCTTGGGGTGGGGTGGGCGAGAGCAAGGGGCTGAGGCGCGGCGGAGCTGGGGTCTGGAGCCCAGGACCACTTTGGGCCTCAGGGGAGTGATGACACCATCCATCTGTCTGGAAGATGGAGCTGAGGCAGGTGGTGGGGGAGGGAAGGGGTGGGGAGAGCAGCTGGGGACCCCTGGGTGGAGGGACAAGGTAGGGCTCACTCCTATCAGGAGTCATGTGGTCCAATGTCACATCAGGGGAACCTCAACCCTCCTGTTTGCAAGGACTTGTTCTGCCCTTTCACAAAGGAGCCCACACCTACTTTCCTTCAAAAATGCATGGGATTTTTCCTGAACTCCGGTGCACCATAAATCCCTTGCTGGCTTTCCTAACCCAGTGGTGTGTGTGTGGTCTGTGGTGTGTATGTGATGTGTGTGTCCGTGTGGTGTGTGTGTGTGATGTGTGTGTGTCCATGTAGTATCTGTGTGTGTGGGTGTGAGTGTTCGGGTGGGGTGGAGAAGGGGTTCCAGGTCACCCTGGCACACGCAGAGCTCTCGGGAGCTCAGGGTCCGGCCCTGGGGCTGCCCAGGCCGAGCCAGAGGGCGGGAAGGTCGAGGGATGGGTGGGGTACTGGCAAAGGGCATAAAGAATAAAGAAAGACTGAAGGTCAATGTCAAAGGGGAACAGACTCGTCTGAACCCTCCCTGTGTGCACACATGACCCGGAGAGCATGGTTTCCACCTTGGACTCTGAGGAGGTTGTCCTGGCTGCCTCAGAGCCCAGGTATGACCCGTCCCCAGGAGAGACACCGAGGCTGGGAGAAAACACCTGTGCACCAGGCCATGTCTCCAGCCTGTCCTGCTTCATGGCAGGTGCCCCAGGGTTCTGGGGAGAGCTCTCAGGGCACTCGCAGGGCTGGCTTGGCCACCCTCATGCCACCTCGGGTGCTTTAGGTGTCTCAGACTCACCTGCTGGCTCTTCCCTTATGCCTGGGCCTTGGACAAATGCGGTCTTCACTGTCCCTGTTCCCTCACCTGCGACAGGCGGACCACAGCACCTTCCTCATAGGTCACCGTGAGCATCAAATGACATGGGATCAGATGGCTCGGAAAGGGACGCCCAACACATGTCTGTCAGCACTAGCTACCAGTTTATGTCACTGTTGTTACTATGCATGTCATCAAGGCACAGAGCCTGGTTCCACTTTGCCACGATCAAATTGCAACTGACCTCCACCTGCATGCTGACCTCCCACCTGCTCAGTGACCTCCCACCTGCACACTGACCTCCCACCTGCTCGGTGACCTCC
>NW_023270377.1:2062073-2096361 GCF_011800145.1 Mirounga leonina | reverse complement strand
GCACACTGACCTCCCACCTGCACACTGACCTCTCACCTGCACACTGACCTCCCACCTGCACACTGACCTCTCACCTGCACACTGACCTCCCACCTGCTCGGTGACCTCCCACCTGCACACTGACTTCCCACCTGCTAGGTGACCTCCCACCTCCCACTACTTCCCAGTTGCACACTGACCTCCCACCTGCACACTGACCTCTCACCTGCACACTGACTTCCCACCTGCACACTGACCTCCCTCCTGCTCAGTGATCTCCCACCTGCACACTGACCTCCCACCTGCACACTGACCTCTCACCTGCACATTACTTCCCAGTTGCACAGTGACCTCCCACCTGCACACTACTTCACACCTGCACACTGACCTCTCACCTGCACACTGACCTCTACTTGCACACTGACTTCCACCTGCACACTGACGTCTCACATGCACACTGACCTCCCACCTGCACACTACTTCACACCTGCACACTGACTTCTCACTTACACAGTGACCTCCCACCTGCACACTGACTTCCACCTGCACACCACTTCCCACCTTCACACTGACCTCCCATTGCGTGGTGACTTACACCTGCACACTGACCTCCCACCTCCACACTGACCTCCCATCTGCACATTGACCTCCCACCTGTTCTGTGACCTCCCACCTGCACACTGACCTCCCACCTGCACGGTGACCTCCCACCTGTTCAGTGACAATTCCTAAATCTCAAGACCAATTGCTGCCCGCCCCTGTAGGCCCCCAAGCCTGGGTGGGGGTCCACAAGCACCTCCAGGGCCATGCACTGGGGTGGGATCCATTCTGTCCCTGTAGACCTCATCCACGTCAGCACACAGGAGCAGGATGGGAGAGGGAAGAAGGCAGCAAGAGCTTGGGGGAAGCTGGGGTGCTGCAGATGTGGTACCCCAGGGATGGGCACACAGCAGAGGCCCCTCTGCAGAGGGGCTAGGGCCACAGGGTGACCAGAGGCCATGTGAGTCTGGTGCTGGGGAGTGTGACCTGGGGGTAGAGACACCGGGAAGGGGCGGGCAGGCAGGTGGGTCCCGTGGGGCAGGGCAGGGGGACCCAGGCAGGGCTTCCCTGACCCTGCACCCCCACGCTTCAGCAGGCTGAGGTCCGGGAGGGCCCTTGCTGCGGGGGCACTGGGCCATGTTGAGCATCCCGGTCCCGGAACCCTGGCTGCCACTTCCTCACTGAGCCCGCTCTCAGCCACCCTGCAGTGCTGGGACAGCGGGCCTAGTCAGTTGGAGGGCAGGCCCACCCCTGCCTTGGCCCATAGGCCCGTTGTAGATCATTACCGGTGCCTGTCGCTCCCCCCTGTGGGTCACCTGCCTGAGCAGGCCCGGGGGCTCTCCGGTCCTCCTGGCCAGCCAGCAAAACGCGGGCCACAGCCTCCGGTGCTGGACTCTCCTGTGCCACCTGGTGGCTGCCATCTGCAACTGCGGCAGGCCTTGCACCGCCCAAGGGGCTGACTCTGGGAGCCACGTCCCTGACCCCGAGGCTGACCCAGGGGGCTCTCTGCTCGCCCCAGCCTGCGAAGCTTTGCCAGCCTCTCACTAGCTGCCAAGAGAGGCTGTGTTGCTCTTCTGCGTCCCCCTGGATTTGGACAGGGGAGAGGAAGCTCTTTAGTCCTTAAGTTAAACACTGTCCTTCTGTCTGCCCAAAAAGATGCCCCTCGCTCAGCCCCTGGGGTGCCCCGGCCCACGCAGTGCCCTGTGTGTCTCAGGGCTTCCTACTGAACAAATCGGAGGCACGTTCCTGGGGTGTTCCGCGTGCCCCCACCCAGTGCACACCTTAAGCCGCTGTCACCGGGACCACCCCCCCTCCGATAGTGCTTGTGACCCTGGGGCCCCCAGTCCACCCAGGAAGGCCCTGAAGAGGCCAGTGACTTTCCCTCCATCTTTACTCAAAAAGTTCAATCCCAAGACGACACACTGGTCCTGTAAGGGCCATCACATGCCCCCAAGAGCAGATTTCCCGACACAGACATCCCCTCAAGTGCCGTGGCCCCCAGGGTCTCCACACCTGCTCATGTGTTGCAGGGACTGGCAGGCTGTGCACTGTACCCCTCGAGGTCCCACAGCCCTGCTCAGCCCCCGCACACTGGGGACAGCTTGTCGTGCCCCTGGCCCCAGAGCCTCGTCCCTCCTGTAGGGCTGCTCAGCAAGGCTTCCGCATGGCCCCCCCTCCCTTATAGGGCAGGGACCTTAAGTCCCAGCAGCCCCTGCAGGACATCCGGCATCACCAGCCACGGAGCAAGGGCAGGGTCGAGTCCAGCGACGTTAGGACAGGGGCAGATCTCCTTCCTCCAACTGGAGGCTGCTGAGGCTGGAGGCTCACATGTTGGAGCCTGGACACTCTCATAGCTGTCCCCTGTCCCCGCAGACCAGGCTGGGGTGCCCGAAGCCCCTGCAATCTGCTCCTCCCTCAGAGACCACCAGCCTTCTGTGAGCCTTCCTCTAGGCTCCCCCCGGTGTCCCCACCTCTGGAGTCCAGGGGAGGAGCCTGCAAACCCCAGCCTGAAGCTGGGAAGTTTCCAGGACCCCCTCACAGAGGGGGAGAAGGATGAGAGGTCAGGGTGGGGGGAGCCCAGTGGCTCTCCAGAAAGAATCACCCCAGGAACCCCTGTGGGCTCCTTTAAACTTGCAGGGCTGAGTTCTCTGTCTTTGGAAGTTGAAACAGATTCCTGCCCAGTCCCCAGACTCCACCGTGGGCACCAAGGGCAGAAACAGGGAGACCAACGCAGGGCTGTGTGTCTCCTCTGCTGGTGTTTCTCCCCAGCTCCGGCCTGACCACTGGGGGGAAGGACAGGGGCAGCGAAGGTAAGGCGAGGACACGTGGTCGGTCAGGGCACGCCAGATCCTGAGCAGCCCCCCACAGTGAAGGTACATGCAGGACACCTCTGTAGGGACGTTCCAACACAGCAACTCCAGAATGATGACCACCAAAAACCAGCCAGCTATCCCGGGCCCGCTCTGGGGGTCCTGGGGTCGGCCTTGCGCCTGCCAGAAGCATGCCCTTTCCCTGTGTCTGACAGGTTGGGTTTGGGGGGTGGTCAGGACTCATTTCTGGGCATCGCAGACCTGGAGCCCCCCACCCCCAGCACCCCGGCTTTCTTGCAGAAGGGTGATGGGCCCTCACAACTGCTGAGCCCGGGACTTCCTCCCCACACCCCGCGGCACTTGGGCTGGCCTGGCCACTTGCCAGGGTTCCAGTACTGAGTCCTGTGAAGAGGGGAATGGGGCCCCGATTCCCTCCCTTCTGTAGGATGTTCCTCCGATCAGAGTCTTCTGTCTTCAATTAAAGAAAAAAAAAGAGGGGCGCCAGGGTGGCTCCGTTGGTGAAGCATCCGACTCTTGGTTTCAGCTCAGGTCATGATCTCAGGGTCGTGATCGAGCCCTGCGTCGGGCTCCACGCTCAGCAGGGATTCTGCTTGGGATTCTCTCTCCCTCCTCCTCTGCCCTCCCCCTGCTCACACACAGTCTCTCTCTAAAATAAATAAATGAGGGCGCCTGGGTGGCTCAGTTGGTTGAGTGACTGCCTTCGGCTCAGGTCGTGATCCTGGAGTCCCGGGATCGAGTCCCGCATTGGGCTCCCTGCTCAGCGGAGGTTTGTTTCTCCTTCTGACCCTCTTCCCTCTCATGCTCTCTGTCTCTCATTCTCTCTCTCTCAAATAAATAAATAAAATCTTTAAAAAATAAAAATAAAATAAAATAAATCAATGAATCTTTAAAAAGAGAGAGAGATTTTAAGCTCTGTCACGTCAGAGCCACCTTGCCTCGAGTATGTGTGGGCCTGTGCCTCCGTTAGTTGGCATTTGCCGTATACATATGGGCACATACCATGTTAGCATATAAAGGCTCTGACAGGTCCTGCAACAAATATATCTATTCGACTTTGTTCAACCCATGTGATTCATAGATTCAAGCAATGTGTTCAGCCTATGTGATCATGGAATGATTTTCGTTTAATACTTATGAGCATCCTACTCAACTGGAGATTCATGGAGCTACCATGACCAGCTCATCCCAGGATTTGCCCAAGACTTGCCCAGGACTTGGCTGGCTTTAGCAGTGAAAGCTCTGTGTCCTGGGAAACTCCAGTCCCACGCAAGCCAGGACAGTGGGTCACCCTGCACAGAACCCACTTTGGGAAAACTGCTCTGATAAATTACTTCCACTTAATTCTCCCTTTCCTCTCTCAGTTGCTTAAAAGAGAAAAAAAAAAAAAAAAAAACAGGAAAAAAATTCAGGACGAGAGCTGCTGGACTATCGAGCCAAGCTAAAAGCCTTCGAATTCAGGGGGAGGGAGTGGAATGGGAGCAGGGGTGGAATGGGGTGGTCACTTCATTATAATCAGGAAGGGAGTGCCCCCCCGGGGGAGATGCGGGCATCCATCAGAAGCCTCTGTGACCCTGTCCAGACACTGAAAGTTTCCTGGATCCCAAAAGGGTCACATAATTCATGAGGCTTACATTTCAACTGAGACTTCACAGTTATTTATTGGAAAAATATCTTCTCTACTAGGAGGGGAAGGAAAGAGGGCCTTTCTCCTCCTCCTCCTCCTCCTCCTCCCTGTCTCCAAACAGCTTGGCAAAGAGCTGCATTCCATCCCCATCCCCAGGTCCCTGGGGCCCCTGCGTGTGACTCACAAGGCAGAGAACTGTCCCCAGGTGCCATCACCAAGGAACCACCCTGGGCTCTTGCAGTCTCTGCCACGGAAATCTCTGACATGTGCCGTGTCCAGCACGCGGGGGGCAGGGGGAATTCATTTTTCCTTTTAGACATGTTGACCTATTTTTGTAAACATTCAATTTATTGTACTCATAGCATAACAATAAGATGGAAAAAAATCTAATTTAAAAACACCCACAATTCTCTCCACCCTAACAAATTATGCTCATTTTTCTCTCTTCCCTTCTGGCTATTGTACAGGCTTGTATATAATTGTTCCAGAGTTATAACCATGGTGCAAGTAGAAGTTTGTGCTTTGCTTTTTTTCAATAAACACATCTTAAAAAGTTCTTTGTGTTATTATTTCATCTTCATAATTATTTCAGAGAACAGCTGCATAGCATTCCAGTAAGAGAATGCACAGTCATTAGCTACCCTTTCCCTAATTCAGATTTAAGATTGACTCTAATTTTTTACTTTGTGATCAATATTGCAATGAACATCTTTGTCCATATAGCCTTTCTTCTGTCTGGGTTATTTATTGGCATAAATATCTAATGATGAAATTTGCATCAACTACCATATGGCATTGCAGACTCCTTTGAGCACTTGGAGGACGAGAAGATGCTATTCAGTACTGGGGCTGGCACAGGAGGGCACAATGCTGATTTTGTTTTTGTTCTTCTTTTTATAAATACAGATGACTACATAAACCATATGTAAAATTAAGAATAATTGCAGGGTCATGTCAGTGGGAATGGCAGAGTAGAGACCTCCGAAAACCTTCTCTTTGTAAGCAACATGAATGCTGGCAACAATGGTCAAAATCAACTTTTTCAGAACTCTGGAAATTAACCAAAGGCTTGCAGCAACGCAGGAAGCATTTATTCTAGAAAAAAGATGGCTGAACGTCAGTAAGAACAGTGGGCCCTGTGGCATGTTCACTTGCCCTACCCTATCCTCCTCTCCCCAGCTCTGCAGTAGTCTTGAAAGTCAACAGTCCCGCCATCACCGTGAAAACCAGCAGCCTGGCAGCCAATGCAAAGCAGAGACATAGAGCTGGATCTCCTCCAAAGCCCCATATTCCCAGACAATTGTCGTCACTTGGCCTGCTCATGCCAGTTCCCTGGAAAATGGTAATTGCTGATCTTCACAGCAGCCTGAGATGGTCGTGACAATTAGGGCAAATGAAAAGATGACCAAAAACTTAAAAGGAAAAACTGGAGGAAGAGATGTCCGGGGCGGGGGCCGGCGGTGGTGGGGGAGGGGGGGGCGTTGAAACACTCTGGTGTATTCCGGGGAATCTAGAAGACCGTGTGTAGGCGTAGAGCTATGTGCAGGCTCAAGGCCTTGTGCACACCCAGGCAAGACCCGATAAGGCCTTAGGTCTCACCAGCGGCCTAACAGGCTCTATGCAAGCAGGAAGCAGAGTTATGTGTTTACACTGAGTTGTGACCTGCTTGCCTGAGAACTGAAGGATGGCCACCAACACAGATGGAGCCCCTGGCAGAGGCTGGGAGACTGGCTAGTTCCAGGGAGCCCAGAAAATCTCTGTCCAGCCAAGAGCTGCCCACTAACCGAGCACAGACTTCAGTGGTCACACACGACTGAGAATACGGACTCTGTTCAGAAAAGTCACTACACAAGCCAAGAGCAAGAGCGTCAACACATCCCGAGGAGTGGAATCTGATTCCCAGAGTGGACATACTATAGGATTTAAAATGTTCAATTTTCAACAAAAAAAGCATGAGACCAGCAAAAGAAACATGCAAGTATGACCCCTAGAAAGGAATAAAAGCATTCAATCAAAACTGTCCCCGAGGAAGCCCAGACGTTGGACTGACTAGACAAAGAATGTCAGTCGGCTATTTTAAATATGCTTAAAGATCTAGAGGAAATCATGTCTAAAGATCTAAAGGAGAATATGAGAACTCTGTCTCGCCAAATAAAGATCAAGAAGGAGATAGAAATTGTTTAAAAAAGAGAACCGCACAGAAATTCCGAAGTTGCGAAGTACAGCAACTGAAATAAACCTGCACCAGAGGGACTCAACAGCACATCTGGGCTTGAAGCAGAAGGAAGCAGCAAGTTTGGAGATGTGTCAATGACGTTTTCCCAGGCTGAGGGACAGAAAGAACAAAGAAGGCAGAAAAATGCCCAGAGCCTCAGAGACTTATGGGATGCCATCAAACACAGAAGCATCTACACAGTGAGAGTCCCTGAGGGGAGGAGTGAGCGCAAGGTGGGGAGGACATTTGAAAAATAATGGGCAAAACTGCTAAACTTGATGAAAACCTTTCATCGACACATCTAAAAACCTTAATTAACTCCAAGTAGATTAAACTGGAAGAGATCCACACCTAGACACATCATAATCAAACTGTCAAAAGCCAAAGATAAAGAGGAATCTTGAAAAACGCAAGAAAGAATCAACTCATCGCAAACACGGGATCCTCCACAAGGGTGACAGCTGGCTTCTCATCAAACACCACAGAGGCCAGAAGGCAGGGAGATGACATACTCAATGTGCTGGAAGGAGAAGACTGGCAACCAAGAATTCTCTGTTCAATGAAAATGGCCTTCAAAAATTTCACTAAAAATTTTATAATAAATATTTTTAAAACCTATTTCTAATTAAAAGACAAAAAAAAAATGAGGAGAAATTAAGACATTTCTAGATAGAAATACTTCACAGAATTTGCCCCTCGCAGACCAGCCCTTAAGAAAACACTAAAGGGAACCCTTCAGGCTAAAATGTCAAGACAACACACAGTAATTGGAATCCACATGAAACAATAAAGAACACCCATAAATGTAACTATATTGGCAAATATGAGAGATAGTATGTGCGTATCTTGTTTGTAACTCTTTTGTTTTTGATCTGATTTTAAAAAATAACTGCGTACAATAATTATAAATCTGTGTCAATGAGCTTATACTATATAAATACATAATTTGTATGACAATAATAGGAAAAAGGAGGGAGAAAATAATACTTCTACTTAAGAGAAGTTTGATATACTTTCAAAATTAAGTTTGTAGTAATCTGAACTAACTAGATGGTTATCCATTAAGATGTTAATTATAATTCTCAGGGTAATCACTAATGAGATATCTCAAAAATATATAGTAAAAGAAATGACAAAGGAATTAAAATGGTACACTGGGAAATACCTGTTTAATACATGAAAGAAGGCAGAAATAGAGGAACAAAAAAGACACAGATGTGTAGAGAGTATGGAGAGGGTACAAAAAAGGGTGTAATTCAATGGGGAAGGAACGATCATTTAAAGAATCGGTTCTGGGACAATCGGACAGCCCCATGCAAAGGAATAAAGGTGTACCCCTACCTCACACCATATAAAAATTTTAAAAATAAATTAACCTAAATGTAAAAGCTAAAAATATAAAGTATTTAGAAGAAAATATAGGTGTGAATCGTCATGATTTTGGATTAGGCAATAGTTTCTTAGCTATAACACCAAAAGCGCAGGTAACCAAAGAAAACAATAGATAAATTGGACTTCATTGATATTTGAAACTTTTGTGATTTAAAGCACACTATTAAGAAAGTAAAAAGGCAAACCACAGAATGGGAGGAAGTATTAGCAAATCATTTATCTCATAAGGGACTAGTATCTAGGATATATAAGCAATGTTTAAAACTCAACAATGAAAAGACAAATAACCCCATTTAGAAATGGGCAAAGGATCTGAATAGATGTTTCAACAAAGAAGATGTACAAATGGCCAATAAGCACGTGAAAAAATGTTCAACATCATCAGTTATTCGGGAGTTGCAAACAAAATCATAACAAGATACCACAGCTACCAGGATGGTCATATAAAAAAGATGGGCAATAACAAGGTTCGTGAGGATGTGGAGAAATCTTTGTATGTTGTGGTGGGGATATAAAATGGTGCTGATACTTTAGAAAACAGTTTGGAAGTTCCTCAAAATGTCAAAGATACGATTACCGTATGACCCAGACAAATCCAGTCATAGAAGTATACCCAAGAGAAGTGGATATACACATACACATAAAAATCTGAAAAAGTATGTTCATAGCAGCGTTATTCTTAATAGCCAAACAGTGAAAACACTCCACTTTCCACCATTTGAGGAACGGATAAATAAAATGTGGTCTATCCACACAATGGAATCTTATTCAGCCATAAAAAGGCTGAAGGAATGACCGCTGCTACAATGTGGATGAGCCTTGAAAACGTTATGCAAAGTGAAATGAGGCAGACACAGAAGGCCACATACTGTGGTGTCATTCATATGAAATTACCAGAACAAGAGAGTCCATAGAGAGAGATAGAAATTAGATGAGTGGTTGCCCGGTTGCTGGGGGTGGGGAGGATGGTTGCAACTGCCAATGGGTATGAGGCTTCTTTTTGGAGTGGTGGAAATGTTCTGGAAGTAGATAGTTGTGACAGTTGCACAACCCTATGGATATACTAAGAACCACAGAATTGCACACTTTGATGGGCGAAAACATTATGTGCGGTCTCGTTTTGGTAGAAAGTGCACTTGTGTGTTATATATACTTAGAAAAAAAGTCTGGGAGGATATATAATAAACTATTAACAGTGGCAGTTTCTAGATGATGGGAATATAAGGTTTCTATTTACTTATTTTTCTTTACTAATTTTCTACAATGGGCACACACTGCTTTCATAAAAAAGAAGACTAATTCTAATTAAAAACAAATGTAATTGCAAAAAAAATTGCAAAGCTCATTGCCATGTAGCCAAGAAGTAGGATATGGTCAGCCCGCAGAAGCCTTTCCTAGTTACATCCTTCCCCCTTCCACCCACCCTTTAGGGAGGCCACTGTCTTCACTTTTGTACTGACCATCCCTTGTCTTCTTTATTCAAACACACCCTGTGTTTATCTGTAAACGTGCACGTGTAACCTGTTTTTTTACTGTATATTAGAGGGACTGTCCTGTGTGTGCCTGTTGGGTCTTCCTCTTTTGCTCATCATGTGTGTGAATCCCCCTCTAGTTTTGCCTGCAACTGTACTTGGCCAAGTTCTTTATCTGTTGAGTGAATAGACCACAACGTAGGCACTATGCACTGATGCACACCTGGGGGTGTGAGGAGTGCTGCGGGGAAGAGGGGTGCGCCCGTGGGCACAAGCTTCTCCGGGGCCACTGGCTCATCGAGATGCATGTCCCCAACCTTACTAGAAAGTGCCACCATCTCCCAAGTGTTTGGAACGACTGATGCTCCCCCAGCTGTGTATGATAGCCGGGTACTTGGCCCCACCCCCGGTGCCAATTGGTGGTGTCCCACTTTTTCGGTGGGTGTGTGGTGGGGTCTCACTGTGGTTCCGTTTGCATTTCTCTGGCTGCTGATGAGGCAGAACAATTCTTAGTATTGGCCATTGGAATGTCTTCCTTTACCAAGTGCCTCTGAAGTCTCTATTTCTGTCCTCTGGGTACTCCGGCTTTTATGATTATTACTTTGTAGATGTTCTTTGTATATCCTAGATACGAGTCCTTTGTAATATCATCTTTCACTTTGTTGCTTGTGTTTGCCCTCCCTCAGTGATACCTTGTGATGAGCTTAAGGGTCTTACATTTATTGCAGAGCGATAACTACCTTTCCCTTAATGGTTAATTCTCTCTGCATCTTATTCAAGAAATTAGTTCCTACTTTAAGGTCATAATCTCCCATATAACCTGAAAACTTGATAGTCTGACTTTCAATTTTAGCTTCTGATGTGCCCGGAATTGATTTTTATGTGTGATGTGAGGTAGGAGTCTATCCCGTTACTAGAGCCATGTAACAAATTATCCCAAAACTTTGTGGCAGAAAACAGCCATCTCTGAGGCTCACAGATTGTGTGGTGAGGGATTCATAAAGGGCACAGCAGGGAATGGTCTTCGGTTTGTTTGTCTGTCTGATGTCCTGCAGGGTCTGGGTTTTGAGGAACTCTGGCAAGCTGAGAGCGCCATCGGAAGGCTGGTTCACTAGCATGGAGGTCTGTGTCCCTTTACGTGGCCTCCTGTCTGCGTGGTGGCCGTGTTGCAGGGACAGGCACTCTGAGAGTGGGGGCACCAGGCAGAGGGCAATTGTACTGCTTTCCGTGACCTGGCCTCAGCAGCAGCCCCTAGTTACTGCTGCACACGCTGTTGGGCAGGAGGGTATTTACACAGGTCACCCTGGTCCACGGGAGGAGAACACAGACCCACCCAGAAGGCCAAAGTCACACTGGAAGAAAGACAGGAGATAGGAGATACATAGATGCAGCCGTCTTGAAAAAATATCACCCACTACGGCACCCAATTCCATTTCCCGTATGGATAGCTCGGGACTGTTCATGGAAAAGTTTGTCTTTTACTTGATCATTTAAAATACAACTTCTGGAACACATCAAGGACCTCTATGTGGGGATTCTGTTTTGAGATTGTGTGTTCTGTTCGTTGTTCTATCTACCCATCCCTAGGCCAGGATCACACTGTCTTAATTATCACAGCATGACAGTTAGTAAAGGTGTTTCAGAAGGCAAGTGCCCACTGTGTGGTTGTTTCCCAAAACGTCTTTATTCTTCTTGGTTCTTCATGTTTTCATATACATTTTAGTGTCATTTGGTGTCAAATTCCACCCCTTCCCCCCGCCCCAAAAAACAACTCTGGATGGTCCGATTGGGATTGCATGAAATCTATATACCTATTCAGGGAGAATTTACCTCATTACATATTAGGTGGTTTAGATTCACGAACATAATGTATTGTTCCATTTTTTTTACATCTTTTTTAAAAAATGATTTTATAAAAGTTTCTCTTTTCCCTCCATAGAATTCTTATACATTTTGTTTTAGCTTGTTCTGTAGAGCACCATTTTTTAAATATTATATTGAAATATTTTTTTCTTTTTCTTTGCTGAGATACATATATGTGTAGAAATATAATTTATATTTGTACGTTGATTTTATACCCAACTTTGTTTGAGTCTTATTAATTCTAATAGATTCACCTTACATTTTTTTGTGTGCTTTTAGGCATAGTCTTAACATCCGTGGGTCCCTGTGGTTCTGGGCCTTGTCTCCCTGCCATCCCGTCGTGTGTCCGACCAGTCCCAGCTTCACCGAACAAGTTGGGCCTCCAGGAATATGCAGAAAGCATGTTTGCTCTCTTCCTGATCTTAAGGAAGAAGCGTTCATTTTTTCACTATTAAGAATAGATGTTTAAATGTAGGTCAATTTGCGACCGTGTTAAATTCATTTCCCTCCCATTCGTAGTTTGCTGAGGGTTTTAAGTCGATGTTGGATTTTACCACAACTTCTCTCTGGCCTACGATGTGGTCATCTGTCTCCTTTAAACCGCTACTTGATTAAGTGCCTATGTTCTGCAACTTTACCTGCTTGAGATAAGCCCCCCTTGGCATTCGTAGGGCTCAGTGTCTCTGCCCAGGTCCCTCCAGTGACTGCCTCAGCCTACCTGAAAATGCTCTCCAAGAAACACCCCGATACACTGGCCAGGGTTTTCCAGAGAAGCAACCAACAGGACGTGTGTGTGTGTGTGTGTATGTATAAAGAGATTTATGATAAGGAGTTGGCTCACACAATTTTGGAGGCCGGCAAGTCCCGAGTCCAAAAACATGGGTGTGGGGAGGGGGTGGAATATGTTTCAGTTCAAGGCAGTCACGCACGAGGACTCTCTTCTTCCTTGGAAGGGGCTCAAGCCTCTTTTTTTCTTCAGACCCTCAACTGACTGGATGAGGCCCACCCACATTAGGGAGGGTGGTCTGCTTTATTCAGTCTATCAGTTTAAATATTAATCTCACCCAGAATACTCAGAATAATGTTTGATCAAGTATCTGGGAACCCTGGGCCCAGGACAATTGATACATAAAATTAAGCATCAAACTCAGGGCAGGCATTTTTACCACAATTCCTCTCTGACTTGTCAACTCTGCTCTTAGATGAACCAAATAATGCTGTTCTTTGTAGCAGATCTGTCCCCCCATTTCCTCAGAGCCCTGCTTCCTGCAGACATCAACAAAGACCACCCAAATGAGAGCAGGACAAGCTGTTTCCTGAGAGCTCACTCTGTCTAGCAGGGAGTCGGCCACCATCACACTCGTGTTTGGCAGACTCAGGGGCATGCAGAGGACTGGGGAAGTGCCTCAGTGGGCGGAGGGGAGGATTTGGGTGTGCCCCGCGTGGGGGCTGTGGCTGGGGAAGCTGGAGGCAGCCAGCGAGAAGAGGGCATCCCCTGTGGTTGGGTGGGGTGCATATTGGGCGCTCTTGGCTTGGTCCTAAGTTGGAAGTAGGGACAGGCCTCAGGGAAGCTGTCAGTGGTGAATAAAGCAAGTCCTGGTAGTTTGTGGCCGACTATTATAGCGTAACTGTTTCACCTCCTGGGTTGCCGCTGGAGATGGAAGTGACCTCTACGATAATACAAGTCTGACTTGTAGACAGCAGGCAGCTTCCTGGGCTGGTCGTTGTAGGTGGGAGCTGGCCTCCTGCAGGGGTTCCTGTGGCCTGTGGGTCTGAGTCCTGGCCACTGTCCCTTTGCATATTCAGTCTCTCACGCCATAGCAGGGAACTAAAGAAAGCCTGGGGCCCACTTGGCTTCTAACCTGGCTGATCTATTTTGAGCTGTAAAAGAAAGTCAGGACCAGGTGTGTGATTCAGAGATGAGGCAGGGGAAGGTAATTCCTAAGTGATCCAGATTTGTTTAAATGGTTTTCACGTAGCTCCCAAGAAGAGATCTGTGTGATTTGAAGAGTGGAGCTTTGTTTAAGGAAATCATATTTTAAAATAGTGCAGATCAAAGTTTGAGGAAGCCAAACCTTGAAGGTCTCTCGCTTGTCTGAAGTAAGCACATCTATATCACAACACAAACACTCGCTTTTGTGGAAAACACATTAAAGGCTAGTTTTCCTAAGAACAGAAGTACAGGAACCTTGAGACTGGTACAATCCAAGGAAATGAGGATGTACTTAACCATCATTTAAAAAATACATATTTTGATTTGTGCAAACAGCTTTCATCTTTTGATTTTTTTCTAGACATCACAGAACGGTTTTCTACAAATTTAGCTTGAGTTCATTCTCGTTAACTTTCATCGAACTTTCCTGGAGTTTATCGGCCCAGAGAAGTCCCCTCCAGGACTCCTCCGAGGTACCTCCAGGGCAGTAATCAGGGATAAGTGTAACTAGAGAGGGGGACACCCAGAGAAACTTCCAGAGAGGGCAACTTTGTCCCTTCTCAGGGCAAATGAACAGGCTTCCAGGAGGGGCCTTTCCTTTCCCTTAGTGGCCGCTGCTTGGGGGTTATTTCTATGTGTGAGTTCAAGCAGAATTCAGTATGGGCAGAGAGGTGACACTGCATTTGGGACGATCAGTGTTTATAAGGCCAAGTATGTGCGCTCACTACCTCACAAACCCGCTGTCTTCATACCCAGAAGAAGTGGGGCCGGCTTCTCCATGTTGGCCCCAAAGCCCGTCATCTCCTGAAACGGGCCTCGTGAGACGCACACGGGGAGAAGTCTCCATACAGACACTGAGCAGCACGCCGGGGTTCTGGGCAGCCTGCCCCCAGCCTTTGGGCATGAGATCCCGCCACAGAGCTGGGGCCCAGACATCAGCCCGCATGTTACTCTGGCGGGGGTCTTTCCCCTCCTGCTCAGAGGGGAGGGTCCTCCCCATCTCCACCGTGGGAGGCCCACGTCCGGGGCTCCTCCTCCACCCCCACCGCACAGAGGGACCCTCGAGCCTGTTCCTCAGGGGCTCACCCAGGGCCCAACAGGGGCCAGGCTCTAGGAGACACTGCTCCCCCACAAACCATCCTGTGTCACTGAGTGTTTCTTCAAGGGACAGCACCTGTTTTCATCAGATAGACGTTTTCTTATTCAACCTCTCTCCTGCCACCTCCACCAAATGCGAGCATCCGTAGCATCCCATGTTGGGAAGACAGCGGTCCTCCCGTTGCCGTCTTGTGGCTGATTGTCTAAAGCACTCGTGTCACAGCCAAGCTTGGGTTGGGGCCCGGGATGCTGGCCCCCTCCCCTGTGATGACAGCAGCCCTGGGCAGGGCTCTCCCTTGCACACGGGGGAGCTCTTCCAGCCGTGGTGAGCACCGGAGTGGGAGCCCTGAAGCTGTTCCTGGCACACGGCAGGGTCCCCTGGGGCGCACTCCCCAGGGAGTCAGGGCGCCCCTCCCAGGGCTTGAAGGCCGCCGGCCACAGGCTCTTACTGCCTTAGGGACCGTGTTCCCGAGATGCTTCTAGGATGCAGGACACAGTCCACAGCCTTGCAGCCTGGCTGGGAACGCTAGTCTGGGACAAGCCAGGCCCAGCAGAGCTGCCTGGCCCCACCTTGGCAGTACACTGGTCCGGACTCGCCAGGTAAACACCAGGGTACAAGGTTCCCACAGGCAGATGGGCCCAGCCAAGGCCCCTGTCCTCCCAGGCTGGTGACCTTGGGTGAGTCCATACAATGACCCCCCCCTTCCTGCACCTCCCAACAACTGGGCAGGGGGCTGCCACCATCCTGGTCTTAGCCCACTATAACCCAGCTAGTCTTCCCCACAGCCCTTCTGCTGCCCCCACACCGTCTCCCCCCAGCCTCTCCCCACCAGCTCTAACTTTCCCCTTGAGAACAGAAGGCACCTGATGAGGACCCCACTCCCTCCTCCTCCCCTCGCCTGTGGTCTGCAGCTCCTGCCTGCCCTGCCCCCACTGCCCCCTCTCCCAGCTCTGCCCCGTGTAACCCAGCTCCTGTTTTGATGGGAGAGGGGGCAGTGGGGGCAGGGCAGGCAGGAGCTGCTGTCATCACAGGGGAGGGGGCCAGCATCCTGGGCCCCAACCCAAGCTTGGCTGTGACACGAGTGCTTTAGACAATCAGCCACAAGACGGCGACGGGAGGACCGCTGTCTTCCCAACATGGGATGCTACGGATGCTCGCATTTGGTGGAGGTGGCAGGAGAGAGGTTGAATAAGAAAACCTCAGCAATCCAGGATGCGCTCAGCTTACCTTCTTTCAGGTTATCATCCAAAATGCCCCAAATTAAAAACGATCCCAGGCAATTTAGAAAGAAACGCGCTCACTGTCACCTGCGGGTGCTCCTGAGCTGAGCGCTCTAAGCCTGGTTTTGGCGGGATGGGTGAGCACGGGGGTGGGAAAGGGCAGGGCTGGGGTCAGGGGAGGGCTGAAGCCAGGATGAGGGGTGGACAGCCGTGGGGTCAGGGGTGGGGTGGGAAAGGGCAGGGTAGGGTCAGAGGGTGTCTGGTAGGGCGTGTGGGGCAGGGACAGAGGTGCACCCAGGACGCCCGGCCCGCAGCATGGGTTAGCATCCCTGGGAGGCCCTCCAAGAGCCCCTTTGGGACTTCTGTGCCTTGGGGTCAACAGACCCCTTCCACATTTGTCCCCTTTTCGGCTGGGAGCAAGACCCTTCTGTCTGTGGCCTCGCTCCCCAACAGCCCCAGCCTGCGTGGCACTGGCCCCTGCCTCATTCTCCAGGTGTACCTGGGGACGGTCACCTGGGCAGGGCCAGCACGAAGGTCCTTTTCTGTTTCACCGAGGCCCGTGCCTCCTGCTTCGGCCCCGGGGGCCCTCAGAGCCCGCGCCCCGAGTCACTGCGAGACGCTCAGCGTATGTCCCGGAGAAAACCCCCTCTCCTGCCTGATTTCCGGGGTGGGGAGGGCAGCAGGCGGGGCTGGCCGCCCAGCTTCCTCACGCCCCCGACCCTGTGCAATTAGGTCTGCTTTTTAAATGTGAGGGGAGCACAAAGCTGGATTAACAAGGGCTCTGGCACCACCCAGTCTGGCCCCACCCGACGGAGCACCCCGAGTGGGGGGAGGGGCAGCGCCCTAGGGAAACGTAATCTGCAAACAGAAAAAACAACGTGAGGCTGAGTTCTTAGCCTGTGGAGTGGAGAGAGGGTCAACGCTAAACAAAAAACCCCAGACGAAATACACTTCGCAACTGGAGGAGGAAAAGCAGCTTTTTGCTAGTGCCTAGCACCGGTCTAATTAGAGACCTCAACTGGGATTTTGCAAATGAATTATTTACAGTTCTTCAGAGGGAAATGATTATAATAATAACCTTCACAATTCTGAAATTAAGCTTATTATGCTCTTTTCCTCTGCTCCAGAAATTCTCTGAGGTCTGTCATCAAGCAAAACGCAAGAAGCAGTGAGGCGAGCCTACTACCCCGGGGGCAGCCCTGGAGGGCCAGCCCTGGGCCCTCCCCGGGCCTCCCCGGGCCTCCCTGGGCCCTTGGGGTCCCCGGTGGCGTGGGCATTTCAACCGGGGAGCTGTTTCAGGTCCTCTGCCTCCTCCTGTCCTTTGTGGGCCCCCCCTCTGTGAGTTAAGGACGCTCTGCTCACTCCTAAGGGCCAGGAAGTCCTAGAGGCTCCCAGGAGGAATCAGAGCATGGGCTCTTATCAGAGGCAGATCCTAGAACTGCCAGATTTAAAAGGAACCAAAAACCGAAGGGCGATTTGCTGCCACCTTGATTGGAAATTCAGGGTCTGTTTGTTCGGGAGGCTCCACAGGAGCTGGATGCTGCTGGCTGGTCCCCACTGGAGACCCCCATGGGTGCAGAGCCTACTGGACTTAGGAAGATCCCTCGCCTGGGTGTCAGGATGGTCAGATGTCACTTGTTGCTGATTCTAGCACATTCCCTGCCAGCTTGCTGCTTCTCCACAAGGAGCTGTCAGTCCAGAGACGCATGAGTGCTAGCTTCTCATACAAAGCCACAGGCTTTGCCCGAGGCGGGGTGGGCTTTTGCTGCATGGGCTGCATTACACGTTTCCATCCCTTGAGGATTCCGGGGGGGAGGTGTTCTCAAACTTCCTTCTTCACCCTGGGAGTGGGGGAGGGGATAGAAAAAAGGCAGTGAAATCAGCAAAGATCTAAATGTCCTAAAAAAAAGTCCACGTGGCTTCCTTTATAACTGTGAGTAGGGAAAGGCTTTCTAGCCATCACTAAAAATCCAGAGGCGATTAAAGAAAAGTTGAAAAGATAAATGGCAAACTGAGGGAAAATGTTTGCAACATTTATCACGGATAATGGACTAATATCCTTGATATATAAAGAGCTCGTAAAAAATCCAAGGCAAAAACGATCCACAAATCTGGTGGAACAATGGGTAAAGACATGAATAAATGACTCAAAATAAAATAAATGGCCCCTGAATCATATGGAAAGATGTTTAGCTTCACTCAAAATAATTAGAACGATCATTAAAATGAGACTAGTTACCATTTCTCATCTGTCAGATTGGCAAAGAAGATAAGTGAAGCGCTTAATAATACACACTATTGGTGAGACTGTGGGGAAGCATTCATCTGCACATTGTTGATGGCAATGCAAAACACATGTCTTTCTTTTTTTTAAGATTTATTTATTTATTTTAGAGAGAGAGTGAGAGCGAGCATGAGTGGGGGGAGGGGCAGAGGGAGAGAGAAAATCTCAAGCAGACTCCTTGCTGAGCGTGGAGCCCGATGTGGGGCTCCATCCCAGGACCCTGAGATCCTGACCTGAGCTGAAACCAAGAGTTGGACACTTAGCCGACTGAGCCATCCAGGTGCCCCCAAACACACACCTTTCTAGAGGGGAATGTGGCAATATCTAACAAAACTATGTATCTATTTGTCCTTTGACCCAGCAATCCCTATTCCAGGAATTTACTGGGAAGATAGTACAACTATACACATATTCATTTATACAAAGTTATTTAATATTGCAGGGTGGGTGGTGCTTCTTTTTGTAATTACAAAATATTGGAAACAACCTACATGCCCACACATAGGAGATGTTTTGAATAAACACGCGTACAGTGGAGTAGTAAGCAGCTATAGAAAGAGTGAGGAAGGTCATTATGGACTCATGTGGAGTAAATGTAGACATATGTTAAGTGATAAACCCGAAGTATGAATAAGTATATGTAGAATGCTAATTTTTGTATAAGAAATGAAAGGAAAGAAGAAAAAAGATGTATATTTATTTTGCAAACAAACCCCAAGATAAACAAGAAACTAATGAAATCGATTTCCTAAGGGGGGGTTGGAGGTGGAGGTGGGAATGGCGTTGGGGGGGAGGGGGGACCAGGAGGGGTTGATACTTCTCTGAGTATACTACATCCCTTTTGCTTAGCTTTTGACTTTTGAAATCAAATTAATATGTTTTTACATATTCAAAACATTAAATTAAGTCGACAAAAAAGGAAGGAAAAAACCTAAAGTTGTATATAGACAGAAACAAATGAATCCATCTGAGCATCAAGTGGCTAACATAACTGTGGCAAATTGTATTTTCCAAAGATGACTGTTAACTTATCCCACAAACTCTTCTGCAACGGACCTTGACATGCCTCCTGTCAAGAGGTGACATCTATATGTCCACCCTCTTGAATCAGGAAGGTTCCTTTGATGGCAGAAGTGACAGTGGACCAGGGCTGGGAGTATGCCTCCACTTCTTCTCTCAGAGCCCAGAGCCTCCATGTAAGAAGCCCAGGCTCTTCTGCCAGAGACAGAGGCCAATAGAGGGATCCATGCATCCAGCAACATCACTGGCGCCATTTTGGACAGACCGTCCTGTTGAGTCTTTGGATAACTTCAGCCTCATCTGCATCCGTAGGAGACATCTTGAGCAAGAATGACTCAGCCGAGCGCCATCAGCCCACAGCACTGTCTGGGATAATAATAAAAACTTTTAAGCCTCAAGTTTTGGGTGGTCTGTTACACAGCAACAGTTATGCAGAACAATAACCACAAAGAAGAAAAAGAACTTATTTAAGTAACTTTGGAGGATAACCTCAGTCTAAAGAGAAAAAAGATATTTTTGCTGGGTATAAATCTTGAACATTAGTTCATCTATTGTGAAACTATTTTGTGTGTGTTCTATGATTGTGTACATGAGTAATTACACTGATATTTTGGGGAAAAGGAGAAACAAATGTGGAGTAGCAGAAGGCAAGAGGGAAGTTGGTGGTGCTGGACCAACATGAGAGGTGTGTGGTTGTGTGTGTTCCTATTTATGGGATATCTTCTCTGTCCACGGAAAGGACTGGGGGACAATGACGCTCATCAGCAATGAGCCACCAGCGGCCACACGTGGCCCCTAAATACCACCCATTTCCCATGAAAAGAAACCAGGGTTCCTGGGGAAAACGGTCGATTCCAGGACTGAAACAAGAAAGATGAGCCTAAAATGTCCTATTCCACCAGAAAGTTAGAAAGTGCTCAAAATAAGAGGAAAGCATATTGGAAGGGAGGGGCTGCCTCTGGTCAAAGCTGATACAATTTGAGCATGAAAATAAATCATGACAAGGGACTAGAGTGCATCACACTTTTTCAAGAGAGTGAGGAGAAAGAGACCCTGTTTCGTGCTGGTGTTGGAAAGCAAACAGGAGAAGGGAAGTTTCTTCTTTACAGTAGAATATCAACTAATAAATGTGGAAGGAATGACGAGAGTTAGGAAATCAGAATTTTGCAACCAACATCATCATGAACGATTCCTGCAGGAATCACCAACGATTCTAAACCAACGAGTCCAACTGTATTAGGAAACAGTTTATTTCCATAGTTTCAATGTACCCCCCCACAGACTATTTCTTAACTACCAAGGGGAAGAGCATTTTTATGGTGGAAAAATCTGGCAACACCTCCTAGCCAAGCGGTCAAAACACATCACCAGCCACGGGGCAAAGGGGCTTTATGTGCCTTGTGAATTGATGCACTGGGGACACATCACTTGCACCATATCTTTGCCCCAATGCAAAACATACATCGGATTGTAAAGAAACCACCCTACAAACTCAAGTGGAATGACATTCTACAAAACAACTGGCCTGTACTCTTCAAAATGTCCTTGTCAAAAGAGACGAAGGACACACCCATGCCTCAGCAGCATGATTCACAACAGCCCAATGGCGGGCACAGGTGGTCCCACCCAGGTGGTCCCACCCAGCTCTCTGTAGCCGCTGGGAGGCGTATGGGTGACCCTGCGAATCCCCGCTCCTTTCATTGCTCGGGTGCACCCTGTGTGTCTGTTTAGAGCTTCACGTCCCTGAACTCAACGAGTCCCACAGCCCCCAGGGAGAAGCATGAGCAGTGAGTCTGGACCTCTGAAGAGGGGGCTGCCCAGGGTTGAGACAGCAGCCCGGTTAGTGGTGGAGCTCACTCTGGAGCCAGCCTCTGAAATGCCAGACACCTGCTGCCCCACCCCCCATTCCACCAGGTCGCAGATACGCAAATGGCTCCTGAGCAGAGACCTGGGGTCACTCCCTGAGAGCCTGAGGAGAGGAGTCCAGCAGGGCCCCGGGCTGCCCAAGACTGGGCTTCCTGCCTGGCCGACCAATGCCAATGTCTCCAAAGATCACCAGGCGGTCTGAATGTCCATGAGGGCTGCTCCTGGCTGTCTGTGTGTTCACACACGGGAGAGGCAGGTGGTCCGGGTTCCGAGGGAAGCAGGGCATGCTCCAAGTTTTCTTTTCCTGGAAACACCGCACTTCTGGGAAAGCTGTTCCTTGTCCTAAGCCTACTTATCCTCTTTCTGCAAGCCCTGTTCCCCTCAGGGTCAGAGAGCTCTACCCCCTGCCCTCCCTGCACCGGCTGTCACCTGGGGGGGCTCTTCGCTGGCTGAGCACCATCATAGGCACCATCTGAATACATTGGCGGGCAGGTTCCTCGCTGGCCCTGGTGCTCGGCTACAGCATATTTTAATCAACAGGTCGGGGACAGCTTCCTCCTGGGGCTGGTCTTCTGCTTCCAGCAGGCCACCTTGTAAAAACGGTACCAGCCTCTTGGCAGGCTCGCCGGGGCCCAGGGGCACACGGCTCCATGACATTTAATAGTAAGACTTTCTGAACTCACAAAACATCCTCCGAGGCCCACACTCCAAACTAGCTGTTGTGGTCGGCATGTGCAGCAGAGAGATTTCATAACATTTTTATTGTTTTGGAAAGGGCCTATTTGACCTTTCTACGACCTGAAATCCACAGTCAGAAAGCTCGAACGTTCTTTAAAATATTACCTTTTCTCCTCCAACCTTGAAACCTTGGCCTGCCTCTCTGCCAGGGACCCATGGCTAGGCCTGGCACGTGGTGAGGACCATGGTGACGGTCGCGGCCGTCCCTCGGTCGTGGAAAGGACGGGGTGGGAGAAGGTGCTTTCCTCGTCCACACTCAGAGCCTCTTCCATTCTCCAGTAACACCGAAAAGATTAAAACTTTTAATCCCACCCTGGACCCAAAACTGTTGCTCTTGGCTGCAGAATAGCAAAGTAAGAGTAATTAATGGAGGGCCGGAGACTTAGGAAAACAACAGCCAGTTTAATAAGGCGGGGAGGGCCCTTTCTGAGGGCCGCGCCGGCCCCCCCACCCCAGCCCTGCAGCGTGGCCCGTGACCGCAGCGACTCCCCATGCATTGCGACCAAAGGCTTCAGATGTTTCATAAACTTTGAGTAACTAAACGGCAAAGCCTCCCGTGAAGGCAGGACCCCAGGAAGGAAGGTCAACTGAGTAAAGGTCAAGGGAGGAGGTCAGAAGAGCCAGGCCCAGTCTGTGTGCAGGATGCCCAGCGGGGCCGGAGCCTTCAAGTTCACCAGATCTGGACCCAGCCACCCGCTCGGGAGACCAGACCCAGCGGTGCTAGGGGCTGGTGGCGTGTCCCCTCAAAGGATCCCACCTCATTGTGCATCTGCATTTTCCCCACCAAAGGAGGCACAGGCCAACCCTAAAACCCCTTCTGGGGCCCAGCCACACTTGGTAACGGTTTGGATTTATGTTTTTTAGGTAGGTACCTTTAAATATTGGATTATCTAAGCGCCACGTGTCTTTTAAGGGTAGTCGTGGTTTAAACGTGGGGGCGAGAAGAATCTCTCCCCGCGGCGGAGGAAGGCCTAAGAAGAGAGAAACGAAATGGCCCTTTGGCAGTCCTGAGCGTGGATACAGGTGGGCCTGGCAGGCTCCGAGCGCACGTGGCTTCCTGATGGAGAAGTCAGCTCTGCAGGACACGCGTCTCCGTGACTCATGGCTGTACTGAGCTCTCCAAGTAGGCAGGAGGGTGCCCTCACTGTGGAAGAAAACGAAGTCGGACAGCTTAAATCTTGATCAAGGTCACGGCTAAAAGCTGGAGGAGCCGAGAATAAAAACCAAGCTCTCTCGCTCCAAGCCCTGGGCTCTTCTGCTGCGGGGCTCAGACTTCCAGAAGTCCTCCCCATCTGAAACACGACCGTGGACTGGAGAGAAACTTGTCCTGTCCCCTGAGTGGCCGTAAGAGTACCTGCCTGCAATGCAGCTCCACCCTGGGATCCCGGGGTTGCATTACCTGTCACATCAGGGTGGTGGATGTCACGGCTTGCTGTTCCCGTCCCGTCTCCAGGAACAAAGATGTGCTCAGATTTGTGAGTTAACAAGGATTAATGCTGGAGGCACCGGAGGCTGGAGGCAGTTCAGAGCAGCCTCCCAGCGGACTGGACACACCTGCTCCAGGGGACTCTCCTTCCAGGCCCCGGTCAGCACGGGTCGACTTCTCCCCTGGCCTTCGGTCTCGGCACGCGGCTTCTGTCTGTGTGTGTGTGGCTGCCCACCTTCCAGCTGCCGACCGTGTCCCCCATAGAAAGGACTCGATCGCCTCTTTGTCATCATCCACTCTGGAGTGTCCCTGCTGAGCAGAACTCTCAGGCCAGGCCAGGTCAGAGGTCATCAGGGAGTCTACCAGGGCCGGCCGTGGGTTGACTTGCCGTCCCTGTCCAGGTGGCTATGGCCAGTGTGATTCGGTCACAAGGTCAATACTCTTGGAAGGAAGCTTTGGACAAGGATGGGCACCCAGAAAGAAAGAAAGTGGGTACACCCTGATGGTGACCTTCAGCAGTCAGCAGTAGGAACAGAAGGAGGGGACAAGCCTCCAGAAAGTGCTGAGCCCGCACTGAGCATTTGTGCAAGAAATGCTTGTTTCTCGAGGGCACGCAAGCTTTGAATGTTCAGCCTCCTCGGTGGCCCGCCCTTCTGTTGCTGTTCACAGTGACGGGCTTCCCCCACCCAAGGTGACATTATACAGCCCCCTGCTGGCCTGGGGGCTCCACCGTGGATTTTCTCCGCCCGTGAGATGTAGGCAAAGCGAGCAGCATCCAGCTCTTCCCGCGGGACCTCCTCTGCGGGCTCCACCTGCCGCCATCCCCCAGCCCCTCGCGCTCCCGCAGCTGCCAAGGCTTCCTTGCTGGCCTCCGTCCTCGGTGAGCTCCTTACACCCACCTTCCAATTCACCTACTGTCTCTTGGCTTCTTTCCTTTTTCGGTGACTGTTTTTTCATTTCCAGATTTTGACTTAGATGCTTCCATGTCTCTCAGTTCTGATGTTTCTCCTACCCAATTTCTGCTTATAGCTTCGTGTGTGATCTTTTTAGACTTACTTGCCTTTTCTGTTTGAGATGCTAAAATCTTAACCGAACTTTCCTGTAGTGTTTTCACTTAACAGGGAATGGCTTTGTGCTTCTTATTTTATTTAGCTATACCCTGTTTTTGTGGTGTTAGTTACCCCAACAGATTTGTGTGTTTAGATTTCTAGATATGTCCTGGGTAGAAGGTGGTTTTCTCTCTCTCTTTCTTCTCTCCCCCTCCTTCTCTCTCTCCACATTTCCTCCTTCTCTCCCTGTCTACATTGCCCCCCCAACCCTGTCTGCCCCTGCGGACCCCCTCCTCCAGCTGGGTTTCTGAGTTCTGGTCCCACAGAGCACCCAGCAAGTTCCAGATGCAGTTGCTGAGCAGGTGGTGCTTAACCGGGTCCTAGATGGGGCACTGCTCCCCACACCGCCCCGGATCCTCAACTCTCTTGAAGCTGAAGCTCCAGGAAGCACCCAACTGGAACTTTCTTTCCACTCCCCTTCTGGGTGGGGGGCCCCGTCAGCACTCTCAGCCACTGTTCCTGCCCCGTTGATTCAGGGCCTGGAGCCCAGCTTACACCCCACTCAGTGCTCTGTGTCTGTGTCTGTCTCCGAGATGTTTGTGTTGTTTTGACTATGACTTCTTAAAATCCGTTTTATCTATTGTTTGTTATGCACTTGGACCAGAGAAGAGGCCTCAAAGCATGAACCTACAGTGAATGCCTTGTTGTCCAGAAATCCAGAGGGTTCTTTTCTTTATTTCCTTAAATCAGTTTAAATCCAACTTTGAGCCCCACCCTGGGGGGCTGGTGGAGGCACTGCAGAATCAAGCAGCTTCCGAGCTTCCCAGAAGAGAATAAGGGCCTCGAGCTGTCACCCCCTCAGTGGCCGCTCCCCGCATCCTTCCTCCGCCCTCGGGTCCACTGCTCTTCCTGCGCCGTTCTTGGTGTTCAGGAATCTTCGCCAAAGACAAGGACCGTGGTGCCTGGGTCGGTGTCCAGGGAGCACAACATGGTTACCGTCTGAGCTCCCTCCCTCCTGGACTCTGCTGCGGGGCTCTGCTCAGATCCTGGGCCCTCTGGGACCACCAGTCTCCTCTTCACAATCCCGGGGAATCACTCTTTCTTCTTTCCTCCTCAGTCCCTGGCTTTAGGGTTTTATGAAGTGGGTTTAGGTTTTTATGAAAGACAGAAAGAGCCTTTGGTTACAAGCTGCTTTGGCTTTCTGCCTGGAAAATAAAAAGATCCCTGAGGCAAAAAAAAATTACAAAGAGCCGGGTGATCCACTTGAAATTGGATGAAGGAGAGAAATTCGGAAAGCACAGAAAAGATTAATATTCTACCCCAAATTATCCCTTCACACAACCTATGAGAGCTGGTCAATGAATGAATGAGTTGCCATTCTGAGAAGTGACAATTCTTGGGGGGAGATCTGACAGTCACCACTCACAATTCCAGAAGCTGAGGAACACGGGGACACTTCGTGCCGGGGGCCACAGTCTCCCCCCGAGTCGGACCTGAGGCATCACATCGCAGCTCACGGCGATGACCCGGAGTTACCAACAACATCACAGAATGGTGACTGTTTTTTAAACTGTTTTCTGTTTGGTAAGTTGGGGGAGGATGTTTATGTGCTTTAGAATGCTTATCATCACAACAGGATATTTTTTATAAGTTTGTCCTTAAAGAAGTAAGCGTCAGTGATCTGGAAAATTCGTGGAGACAGCAATGCTGGGTCAATGAGGTGTCGCCCCTTCTAGCATCATTGTACGGTTTCCTCACCAACTCACTGGCGACGCCCGGCAAGCCTGTCCCCTCCTGTACTTGACTGCGTTTATCCGCAAGGTACAAAGGTCTTGTGGGGTCAATGGTGTCCATCAGGAACATCGCAACATGACCTTAGTTGGGCTTTCAGAAGGGCCTTTGTAGATGTAATTAAGACTCGGATCTTGAGAAGAAATCCTTCCGGTTTAAGGTGGGCCCTCAGCCCAACAGCGAGCATCCTTAGAACGGAAGAGAAGGGGAGAAGACACAGAGATACGGGCAGGAGGCAGTGCGAAGGGACAGAGCTAAGGCTGTGTCTGCAGGCCACGATCGCCGAGGAGTGCCAGCAACCACCGCAGGCCACAGAGACAGGGAGTGGCTTCTCCCCACCCCTGAGCTTCCAGAAGGACTCCGCCTTGCCAACCCCACGATCTTGGACTTCGGACTCCAGGCCTGTGGGAGCATCCATTCCAGCTGTTTTAAGTGGCCCATCTTGTGGTCACTTGTGATGTCACACGTAGAAAAGTCACTCAGGAGGTTAAAGGCTCCTCACAAATCCGCAGGCGGCAGCAGAAATGGGATCGTGGAAGTGGGAAAGACGCTGGAGAGCAGAGCGCAAACACCACCACCCTCGTCATTCCCATTTTATCTTGGTTCTGAGCTGGCTTGGAGAAGAGGCTGCCCCTTTCGAAGCTACTGAGCAAACAGCTTCAGCCCAGGGCGCGCGCCGGAGGAAGGGCTGGGGGCTTCAAGGATACTCGCCAGGAAGAGGGGAGCCTGCCGTCCGCGCTGAGTGACCTCCAGAGCTGAAGGCTTCTCACTTGGAAAAGAGATTCATCTTCCGTTCGCTAGTTCCAGAGGAAGCACCAGAAGAGGGCTCAGATTTCAGCCAGCTGTAAGATAGCTTCCTAGCGGGGAGAAGCTGCGGTCCTCACGGAGCCCCCGCAGGAAGGGGGGCCCTCGGCCCGAGAGCTTGGACCAGACCGCAGTGAGGCCCTGGAATGTGAGTTTCCGAAAGCCCTTTATTCCTCGGGCGATGACCCCGTCAGTGCTGACCCCCTCTCATCGTCCTATGAAACCAGACATCTCCGAGGGTGGGGCCCAGGAATGTGCCTTTTTACCACGAGCAATTGTGTCACCCGGCTAGGGCCAGTGACTGGGTGTTCCCGGAGCCGGACGCACCCCGACCGAAGCCAACGACAAGTGCAGGGGCAGACTCAGCAGAGGACCACCCCCAGGACCGTCCGCCCAGACTCCAGAGCGCCTCGCCTTCCCCGCCACAGGGTAGGGGCTCATCCCTTCAGTAAAGGCCACCATCGGCCTGCCTTTTCCAGCGTCTGAATTTTGACCAAGATTCATAATAGGAGACAAGTTCTTATAACAAACACCCTGTTGTCCTCGTCCCAGTTTTCCTAAAACCGGCCTTCTCCAGGAAATCTTTCCGAGCTGCTCTTCCCTGTCTAGCTTGGCGATTTCCTTACTTTGCCGAATCTACCAGAATTTGTTAATGAGCTTGTGTGTTTGTGACCTGGTCTTTTCTCTCTCTCACCAGACTGCAAGCTCCCTGAGAGTGGCAATGACCTCTCACCTATTCATTCTGACACCCCCGCCGTTCCCACGGGGTCCTGACGCGTAGTAGGTGCTTATATCCATTAAGATGAAGTTTGGCTGCAAGTAACAGAGACCCCCAAACTGGTATGGGCTTAAGCGCACATGGTTTGGTGTCTCACGTGAGCACTCCGGCAGTGGGCAATCCAGGCTGTTTGGGTGGCTCTGCTCCACACGGTCACCCGGGACCCAGGCTCCACGGTGGCCAGGCAGCCCTCGTGGGCTAGGGTGGCATCCAGGTTCAGCCGGTGGGTGTGTCCTGGGGGCAGACGGCAGGACGGGGAAGAGCTGAGCTATAGCAGCATGGCTCCATCCCTCGAGGACACATCTCAGAAGTAACTCCATCATGCCGCGGGCCAGGCCTAGTCCCGTGGCCCCACGTGCCGCTCCTCGGGGGCCGGAGCGTGGCTTCATTCTAGCCACGCACAGGGCTAGAAAGGATCCCATTTCTACCAAGTGCGGGGACAACTGGCAGCCTCTGTGGTGGGCCTCGACAATTATTTCTTGAATAAAGAAGAGACTCCGAGCCTGTTCTGGACCGATAGGATTTCTTCGTCTGTCAGGAGGGTGTGGTGGCATCCATGGGGACCATCTCTCTGCACGTGCGTGTCTGGCCCGGGGGATGGGAGACCCCCGAGAGCAGAGATGGCCGCTGTCTCCCCTCCAGTGTTTCCTCCTGGTGTCGTGCCTCTCTTTCTGTCCCCTGGTCTGCACACGGTCGGTTGTGGCTGGTGTCTGGTGGTGGCCGAGATGGCGGAGGGGGTAGGGACGCTTCTCCACGGGCTGTGCTGAGGGCTGTCTTCTGCCTTGAATGGTTTCCAGATGGGCTTTCACTGTTCTATAAAGTCCAGGATAAATACGCTGGAGAAACAGGGCAGAGCTGCCAACACTCCAACCGGGAAAGGGTCACGGCAATGGTGCTCCGTTAATCGCTGAATCAATAAACAGATGCTCTGGGTGGAAACAGCCCCATTCTGAATGCTTTCTTACATATAAGGGAAATGAAAGCCCTGGGCCCCAGAGAGACCCCCTTCTGGTTACAGAACCACCAACCTTCCTCAATCTGACCCACCATGGTCTTCGTCCAAACCACGGCCCTTCCTTCTGGGTTTGATGAGCCAAATCCTCTTTTCCACCTGACGTATCAATCTGCCCTGCAGAGGACCGGCTAGTCCGTTGTATTAGGGTGGGATGCGAACACACTGAAACTTCGATTGTCTACCTGAATAATGTGTAAATGCTCTTTACACTTTCAAGATGAAGCATGATTCTTCATGGCGCCATCAAAGGCCGCACTCTGCCCGACCCCGGCAAAGGCCAGCAGGAGCCCTGGCGGGATGCCCCTGTGTCCCAGCGGATCGCTGAGCGGAGCACGGACAAGACCTGGGTGGCTTTTGCTCGGAGCGGTCATCCGGGGACACCTGTCAGCGCTGTCACAACAGAGCTCGTTCCAGGCAGCAGCTGGAGTGGGTGGACCGAGACCCCACCAGGCCGAAGGGTGGCCACTGATACTGAAGGAAGGGACCTTACACTTTTGCCTCCACATCTCGGCGAGACCGGTGCGTTGGATGGGTGCTCAGCCTTGCTCCCCGTTGGTTCCAGGGCGTCTCCTAGAACTCACCCCTGGGCAGCAGACGAGCTCCAAGGGCTGCTAATCAACCTTTACCCCGGTCCTGCAGTGAGGACGAGGAAGACACACCAGCCTGGACCGCGGTCCTGGGCGGGGTGCTTCCCCACACGGGGTCAGCTTCGGAGTTGCGACATGACGTTAAGGCTTTTCCCTCGATGTCTCTGAGCGCACGAACCGTTTCCAAGACTTCATGGGCTTTTTACGTTTCTCCCTCTCTGAACCCATTGTTGTCAGTGAAAAGAGTGCCGTCTCGGGGTTCAACCCCTGCTTCCCGCAGTGGGGGTTGGGCAGCTGCCTCGGCCCCCTCATCTGTCCCCAGCGCTAGCAATCCTGCCCCCCTTGCAGGGCAGCCGTGGGTGGGCAAAGCACGTGAGGCTCTAGGCAGGGTCCCTGGCCCTGGGCGTGGTGGGGCTTAGCCACAAGGATGAATGTCAGTTTTTATGGGAGTACTTTTTTATTAGTTTTTTAAAGCCAAAGATAGATTGAGCCTAGTTCCCCTCTGTCACCGATTTTGCAAATCATGCCAGTTTTTAGTTTTGCCAGTTTTAATTTTGTTAGGCGTAAGAGATTCTTGTTCATTTTTACATAAGCAAATATAGCACTATTTTCCTTTAAAGAAAATCTTGGGGGGCTTTTTCTACCTCGATATCAGGTAAATATTCACATGCATTTTCTTCCAGTTATTTTAGAGATGTGTACCATTTGTGAGACAGGCCAGTTTTTCTTTGCTCATGACTCTATTGAATACTATGTTGAGATGTGCTATGATTCATTTCTGGACTTTCGTGGGCGTTCCAGAGAGACCTCCCACTCATTGTGCACTAGCCCCACCTGGTTTTAACTATGATAGTTTCGTAATATAGTTCAATATATAGATTTCAAATTTCTATTCCCTAATTATCTAAGCTTTTGAAAAAAAGTTGTGGCTTCTCATTCCAGTGGGTGTTGGGGACTCATTCAGAGTATTTCATATGGTTTCCTGTAAAAAAAAAAAAAAAAAAAGGAGTTCTATGAGACTTTATTGAAATTTAATTAAACATATAAATCAAAAGGCTTGGAGGCATTTTGCACCTTTATAATAGTTTTCACATGTAAGAACATGATCTGTTTCTCCACTTATTAAATTTTTATTTTATATCCTTCATAAAAATGCTGTGGCTTTTCTACTTCTAGGACCTTTATCTTTCCAGTGGGATGAATTCTTAAATTTAAAATAATTTTGTTACTGTTGCCAATATAATTTTTCACTGTATATTACAAAATATTTTCCCCAATATCAAAAAAGCAAATGTTTTTTACATATTTAATACGTGGCATACTAAACTGTCTCATTGGTTATAGTAAATTTTAGACGACTTTTTTGGATTTTCTTTGGACAACGAAATCACCATCAGATAGTGATGATGCTTACTACTAATACTGCTTTATTTTTCTTGTCTTGTATTGGTTGAGCCTCCAGAACATATCCATGAGTGGGCATGGGTGTTCACGTCCTATTCCTGACTTCTATTGAAAACTTCTTGTAATTCCTACATATTAAATATGATATTGTTTGTTGGCATGATGTAGAGCTTCTCTACCCGATTAAGGAAGAACCCATCTATCCCTAGTTTTCTAAGAATGTCCGTATCTATAATCGTATCCATTCAGAATGCTTTCAGCTGCAAGTAACAGAAGACACGACTAATACCTCCTTAGCTTATTTCTCAGATGAAGTTGTTTGGCGATCAACTCCATGAGATGTTCTAAAATCCCCAAATATCCACTCTGACAGCAAGATAACGGCATTGCTGGGAACAGGGGCTCTGGGTCAACGGTCCTGCATTGTTTTCAGAGTCCTGTGTTGTGGATACGAAGTTTGGTGCTATTCTGATGTTTTACTTTTTTTAGGTAATATTGGAAATTTGTTGGATTATCTTTCCTTTTTACAGAGAAATTAGAGTTTGTAATTTTTTACTCAGCTTTGCTTTAAGTTTGCATACAATACAGTGGACCCCTTTAAATTGTTCATTCCAGCGGGCTTTGACAAATCTATACAGCCCGTGTTCGTTGAAATTCCCACTGTAATCCGATCTATCTCCCAGCCCTGAAAATGATGGGTCTGGTTTCTATCTCTATAGATTAGGCTTGCTGTTTCTAGAAATTTCACATAAACGGAGTAACAGTGTGTCTGAAGGGCTCATGATCTTCACTGCAATATAGCGCAGCCTGTGTCTTTCCTCATCAGTCGAACCTTGAACTCTGAATGTGATCTCTAGACCTTCCTCGGCTCAGGGGAGTTTTCTTCTAGTGTTTAATTATTCCCTTTCCTCCATCTGTTACTTTTTCTGCTTGCATTATTCTCACACCAGATTCTGGGTCTATCTTCCAAGTCTCGTGCTTTCCTTGCCGCTCCCACCTCTTCACTTTCCTGCTTTGTCTGTGGAGACACTTGTGGTCTTTCCTCTCCCAGGGACGTGAACCTGGGTCTGCATCATTGTCCTTGCCCCAATCAGCCTGCTGGGTGTTTTCATGCTGAATCATGTTTGTAAGCGTCTGGAATTTCTTCCAGCGCTGGGATTTGGGTCTTCTTACCTGCCCTTATAAACCTTTAGTTCAGATTCGTCTGACTCTTCCCCTGCTGTTTCACTTGCCACGTTTTTGTGGTTCACTCTGATGTTCTCCTCCAGCTAGGATCTCCCTGCCACACCCCATCCCGTGGGGGCAGTTCATTCCTCTCCCTTTGTCAGAAATGCAGGGCTCAGCTCTGCTGCTAGAACAGCTTTCAATATCCAGCAGGTGGGAAAGGCACAGGATTCTCTCTCCTGTGGCCCTCGGCCCCTCCTGAACCCCTGGAGGAAGTCTCCCTACCGTCCTCACACCAAGGGGAAAGAAGACATTTCAGCCCCCCCACCCCAGATGTAACTGCATGGGCTTTGTAGCCTCTTCCTCGGGCCAGCTTCCTGCAGGCCCTCAGTTTACCCCCTGGGCTCTGACTCTGCTAGTGCTGACCGCCAGCTCGCAGGGGTGAGTGTGTTCACCCAGCTGCCCAGGCCCCCGAAGTCACTGGACTCTGCAGAGGGGCTGGGAGGGGAGAGGGGCCTGTTCAGGCCTCGGTGCCCCGAACACCCTCCTAGTCTTCTTCTCCACCACTGGGATGACTTGACATAAAATTCAAGTGTTCTCTGTCTGTTGACCTTTTCTAGATGACCAGTGGCCGACAACTGCATGCTATCTGCAGATACTTTTTAGAAAACTAAACAACAGTCTGCCCTTCAAGGCAAAGTTGACATTTTAATAAAGGAAGAGAAGAGCTGCTTCCCCAACTTCTTTTCCTTCTCCTCCTCCTCACCCCTCCTTCTCCCTCCTCCACCTTCCTCCTCCCCCACTCTTCTCCACTGTTCACCCTCCTCCTCCTCCTTCTTCTAAGAAAATGATTCTATGGAGATTGTATTTTGAACACTGGTGTTTGTACATTTTTTCACTGTTATGTAATCTTGTGATTTAAAACAGTATTTGTCATCTATAAAAATTCTTTTAACTTAAGGACAGAATTTTCTAACCTTCCTTCTAACCCATTTGAAAATCTTCCAAATGACATGATCTAGTGAGCTTTAAGTCCATTGGTTAAAAATTTTAAAATACAACTCCTCCCAATTTGCAGGGGAAAATGATTAACATCAGGGAAGATGGACATTGACTAGGCAAACACTTTAACCAAAATCTTTGCATAATTAGTGGATGGGATTGAAAACTGAAGGCATGACTTGCTAAGTGCAGCCCATTAATGCATCCTTCCATTGGTACCTCCGTGGTTTTGTGAGTAATTAAGTGGAGTCAGAAATGGCTCTTGGCATTACTGTGTCACAGACCGTTAGGTCAGGCACAGTCCGAAGCACAACTCATACCGGAGATACCATTTTTGTGTTTGTGCGTTCCGAAAGCACGTTACACAACAGGGCAGTAGCATGTGCTCAGAATAAAGAAGCAGAGGAGGAAATGCACTTGCTGAGTGGCTTTGTCTTCGCGGCTCCGAATCTGCCCTTCTCGGCCGGCTTGGTGGTGCTGGAGCTGGACCCCATAGACGCCAGTGGGCACAGCATCAGGCTTTGTCAATGGGGGGCACCAGAGTGACACTGGGGTGCAGGGCAGAGGAAGGTGCTTCTCCTCCTGGTTGCAGGGTGTCCTCCCCAGCAGGGCAGGGGACACCCCCCGAGAGCTTCAGGCACCGCCTGCTCCAGTGGCCCCCAGAGGGTGTCTTCCATGGCGTTTCAGCAGCACCCCTGCGGGGTGGCCTCCTGGGAGCTCTGCAGGCGCCCTGGCGGCTCTCTGGGGAGCCGGGTGGGGCCCTGGGGAGCAGCTTCCCGGGGAATTTCCATGCCCCCCAGAAAGCGGGTTCTCCACCGGTCCATACTCTTCGGAGTCTGCTCTGTCTCTCGGCGGTCTGTCCTGCTACCAGACGGTAAGTCCTTATGGTAAACCTTCCTTTGTCAAATCCGTCTGCGTTGCCGTCTCCTGACCCGGGCGAGGGCTGACGCAGGGAGGTGAGGGCCCGGGCGGGGCTGCCTGGGGGACGTGCGCTGGATCAGTTGGTGCCGGCTGCCTTTCTTACTGGTGTCCCTTTAAGCCGGCCTTCACTGCTTTAGCTCCAGGCCAGGAAAATGCCCCTGGCTTGTTTCTGACCATCCCTCCAGCCCTGCCCTTCCCATCCCCGGAGCCTTGGCAGGGAGAAGGTGGGCTTGGGAGTGTGGTGCAGGGGACAGGGCCACGGAGAGACTGCGTGTGGCCGGCCCAGGTGCTCTGGCCTGCAGGTGCCCTCAGAGGGACCTGGGCGGGGGCGCGTGTAGCAGATGTGGCCAGCCTGGACATGGGAAGAGCGGATGGGTGTGGGTGGATAGGCTCGTGGGCAGAGGTCTGCATACCTGCACCAGGATAGCCAGAATCCAGGGCCAAAGGGACAGGCTGCTCACCCATCCCAGGGCCCCCCCCAGTCCCAGATGCCGGGTGTCTGACAGCTGAGCACAGCATGCTCCAGGGCCTGGGGAACCGCCAGAATGGAGAGGCCACGCAGTGAGCCACAGACCTCTGCAAGCCCCACACCGGGATCACCTGTAACCCCTGAAGGCCTCATGCCTGCGCTGTCCAGGGCCTCCCTCCCTCCTACCTGAGGACAAGAGTAGGAAAGTAGAGACCAGTTACCACTGGCCAACTAACCACGGTGAGCTGGGTGCTGCTGGGTGCTGCTGGGTACTGGTGGGTGCTGGTGGGTGCTGCTGGGTAC
>NW_023270377.1:2061621-2062063 GCF_011800145.1 Mirounga leonina | reverse complement strand
GTGCTGGTGGGTGCTGGTGGGTACTGGTGGGTGCTGGTGGGTGCTGTGGGTGCTGCTGGGCGTTGGTGGGTGCTGGTGGGTACTGGTGGGTGCTGTGGGTGCTGGTGGGTGCTGGTGGGTGCTGCGGGTGCTGGTGGGTGCTGCTGGGTACTGTGCATGCTGCTGGGTGCTGCTGGGTGCTGCTGGGTGTTGCTGGGTACTCCCAGGTGCTGCCAGAGTCAGGGGATGTAAAAGGCAGCGCACCTGCCAGGCGTCAAGCGTGGTCCAACAGAAGCAGCTTCCGTCGTGCTGTCTGGGACCGAGCCCTCTGCAGGCATCTGACTTAGCCCTGGCCTGCCCCCTCTCCAAGTGGGGCACGTGGGCGACCACGACATGCACTGTAGACGACTGTGCTCCGCACCAGCCCCACGGAGCTCTGTTCCGGGAGATGCTGGGGGTACTG
>NW_023270377.1:2024462-2056621 GCF_011800145.1 Mirounga leonina | reverse complement strand
GCATGTGCCTACACAACCACGCACGTATACGCGTGTGCGCACACAACCATGTACGCACACATTTGCGCACACAACCACGTGTTCATCCATGTGCGCGTGCACACACACAGACAGGCACGCACACACTCCTCAGAACATCACAGTGCTCAGGAAGCAAACCTTTTCAAGCTGAACCCCCACGCAGCCACCCCATCCTCCCCACCTTCCTGCCTCCTTCCCACGCTGATTTACCGCCCCCGGGACGGTTCCCTGCAGAGCATGAAGAAGCCCAGACTCCCCATGTTTCCTCATGGATTTCACTTCCTTGCCAGGAAAGTTCAAGGTTGGGTCAGATGCTTCCCCTTTGCACTGTGAGCTTCATTTTCCCAGCCCCCTGCCAAGTCCCAAGCTGGGTCCAGGGTGTCCCTGTGGGGGAGGCCAAAGGGAGAGGGTCCCCGAGAGCTGAGGGTGGGCGATGGGCACGCCCGGCCATGTGACCCCCGTGTGGGGCCGTGTTAGCCACACACATCCGTGCCGAGGAGTCCTGACCCCTCATGCCAGGCGCACCTGGGTGGGCACCGTCAGCTGTGTGGGCCAACGGGCTGGGAAAGTGGGTCTGTCCGTGGGTCACGCAGCAAGCCCTCTGCGGCTCCTCCTGTGTCAGCCCCGGCTGGACTCTGGGCACGAACATGGACAGACCGGCGTGGCCCTGACCTCATGAGGCATCGGATCTGCCGGGACCGCTCCTGCCGGCCCTGCCCACCCTCCGCTGCAGGACGGTATGTGCACCTGCTCGCTCCTAGAACCGCAAGCATCAGGAGGGCCGGCTCTGAGGCCCTCCCCTCACAGCGGCTCTGGACCCCAATAGATTCTGGCACCCCGAGGCCTCAGCACGCACTGCCAAGCCTTCCTGAGGGGAAACATTTTCCAAGGAAAGTCCGCAGATGCAGAATCCGAAAGAACGGGTCACAGCTTGGTGGGATTTGCGTGTGAACTTGGTCAAACACCATTTAGGGTCCAGTCCCAGCCCTGCCATCACCTCATTGTAACACTGGCTGTTCCTTAACTAAGAACCTTTCTTCTTATTAAAAAGCAATATGCATCTGTTGTCGAGAATTCAAGAAGCACAACTTGACAAGTGGAAATGGAGTTGCTGGGGGGCGCATGCAGTCCATGGACGGAGGGGGCGCCGGCAACATTGTGATGAGCCAACTCTCAGACCTTTGTCAGTATATGAACCACTATCTACAGGGCCCCCAAATCGATCATTCTGCATAAACTGATCTTTTGACGGGTATTTAACCCGCTTCCCTTTTTCACTCTTAGAAGTAAGGAGCTAATAACTGCTTGTAAGGCAAATGCTGCCCCCAGGCATTCCCTGGAATCACATTCTAGGTGATTTGGAATTGCTGGGTCTCCCGTCTCCTTCCTCATGAAGGTGGGGGGCCAGAGCAGACGCTCTCCCCAGCCCCCGGGGCATTCAGCGAGACCGGGACACCCCTGTGAGGTGGGAGGGCTGTTTTCCTTCCTTTCCTTGAGGGCCAGGAGAGCTGTGTTTCCACAGTACAGGGCCTGCTGAGGCCCCACCGTGAGCATCTGGCCAGGAGTGCAGACAGGGACATCCATTCAAGACGGTGGGCTGAGTCCACGCGCCCCCTCTCCTTCCCCCCAAGCCCCACGGAGATGGCAAAGAGGTGACTGATGCAACCGGCCCTGGCTGGGCTGGAGAAACCTCCCCACCCCCGGGATCCTGAGGAATTTCTAGAAACAAGAGTAAAGGGTACCATCTTGGAAGAGAATCCATAGAGGTTGACCAGCCAAGGGTGCCGGGAAGCAGCTTGTCCCTGACCCAGGAGCCCCCAGAAGCCTCACACCCGAGGAGGCCCCCTGAGAATGGGAGATGCAAGGCTCGGGTGGGCCCGGGCCACTTACGGTTAGACCACATAGACTGGAATAGGGCACCGAGGGTGGTTGTGGGGCCAGCCTGTGCTCCCAGGGCCTGAAGCTGGGAGAGGGGTATGGACCTGGGAACTACCAAAGAGGAAGGAGAACAGTGCCCACTCAGTCCGGGGACCCCCTCCTTCTCCCTCAGTCCGGGGACCCCTCCTCCTGCCTCAGTCTGGGGCCCAGTGGTCCGTGCCCTGATACAGCTTTTCCACCTCGGTGTGCGTCTCTGCAGAGGATGGCTGGATTTTTTACAAGTTATGACAGTTCCCTAGAACGGCTTATGACTACGAAGATGTACAGAGGACAGTGGGGCTGCAGGGACATGTGGGTGTCGAGGAGCCAGCTTGGCTCACGCCCTGGCCGAGTGACTCACATCGCAGCGTCGGACCACCCGGACTCGGGTCTCCGTCACAGAGGCGACGGCTTCCTGCCTGCTTCTGGGGCTGTGTGTGAGGAGCGAGCCGGGAGGGGGAGCCCTGCAGCCGGGCCTTTGCTCCATCCCCCAGAATTCGGGGACTGGCCTTGGATTCTCAAGTTTGCTCTGCCACCTGTTTGTTCTCTCTCGCTCGAAAATAGTCTGAATAACAACGTGTCTGCCTCCGCGCGCATGTGTCACAAATACGAAAAGCTGTCAAGCTTGGGAAGGAGAAATGTCTGAAATCCTACCATCTGTAGTTCAACTTTGGTGTCTTCATTGCAGACTTTGCGCGAAGCACCGTTGGAACATCAGCGCCGTCCAATCAATCCAACGTCCGAGGCGTTGAGGTCACTGTAAAATGCCCGAGTGTGCCTGGTGTCCACCCCGGGGGCCCGAGGGCCAGGCGAGATGCCCTCCATGTCCTCTTCCAGCCGGCTCTCCAGGTCATCAGCCTGACCGTCGCTTCCGGCCCCGACGGCGCTCGCGGGGAGCAGGGAGCCGGGAGCAGGGGCTCGGCCCAGCCTCCCCAAACCCCATTCTGCTGGCAGAGCCGAGACCCTGCTCCCCAGGTCACCGCGGGAGGAGACTGTGGGAGCCACCCATTTGGGGTCGGACAAAACCCAGAGCAAACTGTGGAAACTTCTGTCCCCTTTGGACTTGGTCATGACACTGGTGTTGCCTTCCGTGAGAGGGTCGGTCCGCAAGGCATCAGACGTTTTAAAAGGCTGGTCCTTCGTGGCAGAAACACCTGTCTGAAATGTGGTAAATAATAGTAAAATCAACCCCAGTGGTAACATCCAGGGCCGCCCGCTGCCTTTCAGTGATGAACACCTACCTTGGAGGAGCGTGCGGGTGAAGAAATCTGTCTCCATCACTTCTCCCTGGTGGAGCCTCATGGAAATGTTGCCCTGCACTGATTAATAGGCAGCCAGATAATGCCCCTCTCCTGGTTCTTGCAATCATTATAAAAACAAATTCAACACTTGCAGAACTAATTTTTAATTTCAAAGGCAAAGACAATAATCCAGAGATAAGAGTCCTGGAGGAAGGCCAGGTCCCTGCGCTTCCTGCATGCGACGGCCCCACCCCTCTCCTTGTGTCCCGTCCCGTCCCCTGTGGTGGGGATCAAGGGGCTTCCCTACCCGGGGAGAATCTGCTGCCTGCGCCGTCCCCACCTCTTGCCCGAATCTTGTGGCAAAGTAGCTGTGGCGATTTGGAGTAAAGTGGTCACTCACAGATTGATCAGTCAGCACATTGGCTGTCGGCGGAGTGACTTGGGGTGACGTGACCCAGCACCTGTGGGATGCCGTCGAGAGCCAGGGAAACAGCAGGGACCAGAGCCTGCCCCGAGGAGGTTATGTGCTGGTGGAGATAGAAGGCCACAGCGCGCAAAGACACAAGATTCATACACACAGGGTCGCTCCCTTGGACGGGTGGTGGGCACTTCGGGATGGGGTGGGAGCTCAGACTCGCAGGTGGGAGCTGTGCACTGTTTGGGGAATCTGCATTCCCGTGGGGGACTGAAGGGGCATGAGCACATGGGGGAAGACCCGTTAGGAGTCGGTGCCGGCGTGGATGAGGAGGAGACAGAGAAGAGTGTTACTTCCAGAAACATCTATGACTCACTTCCTGTTTGTGCCTTGATCCTGTGGGGTACAAGTCAACTACAAAATGCCATCCTTTTCCCAGACAAGTTAGTTGTGTACCAAGTCCAGTAATTTCTTTCCTTTTCCTGTTCCGTATTTCAAACCCCAAACCTAAGGATAATGAGCCAAGACCCCAAGGCCCCCATGGGTCATCCTGGAGGCTCTGGGGAAATGGGCAGAAGCTAGTTTTCCCCTTTGCTCTGACTGCTAGGAAGCTCAGAGCCTCCCCCATCCCCAGCAACTGAGCAGGGCCAAGCGGTGAGCATTTCGGATTCTACTGTGACTCTTGTCTTATCATTTCCTCTTCTGCCCCCTTGGCCCCGGTTTTGCTCAGAGCATCCATGATGTTGGCTGGGGTACAGGAAGGTCTGGGGCCAGAGGCCGAGCCATAGCTCAGGACCCCGCGGCTGCCTGGGCTTTCCTCCCCCACCAGGGAGGCCAATTCCAGAACAAGGGCGTTCAGTGTCTGTCAACACTGCTTAGATGGAAACCACGGACTGTCTTGCAGGTCCTTCCAAATGGCAATGCCGTCTGTGTAGAAAGATACCCTGCCTTTCCCTCAATGCCGCAGCTCTTCCCGGAGGCAGCGGTGGGCCTGGTGGGGACGCCCGGACAGCCCCCGTCTGGGCAGAGCTCCCTCTGCGCCCTGGAGCCACAGAGGGCCTAGCAGGGCGGCCGTGCGGGCCATGCTCCCTTCCCCGAGCCCAGCTCTGAAGGGCTGCCGTTGAAGTCTGCAAACGACCCCACCTTCCGTGCACTGAGGGGAGCCCTATTTGATGACTCGCTTCTCAGCTGGGTAGGAGCACCCCGTATTTCAGGGGAGACAACCCTTCATCACCAGGGCGGGTCATGACTTGCTTGTTCCCAGAGCAACAATCAGACTGCGCCAGACGGGAAGGATGCTCAGGATCGTTCTGCCCTTGGCATCAAGAGCTCAGCTGGGAGCTTGGGCTCTCCGGGCCGCATACGGCGCCGTCTGGCCGGTGCAAAACCCTGGGTCTCCAGGCTTTGTACACCTCTGAGGTGTCGTGTGAAGGAATATTTCCATCCCTGGCACAGTGCGCGGGCCCTCCCGCCGGCTCAGGCCCTGTGTGGCCCGGCCGTGGAACATGGTGCAGCTCGGACACATGGGCCGCTCTGTGGTCACAGCATCTGAGATAAAAGTAGGCAGCACGCAATGGTGAACCGCGGTTGCATAAAGCTTCACGGTGACGGCGTTGTTGTTTTGTTTGGGAATCCATTTTCTCTTACCCCGAGGCAAAGCTTTTTATTTTCATTTTATTTTATTTATATTTTATTTGTTTATTTAAAAAAATTTTTTTTAATTCAATTAGCCAACACAAGGTACATCATTAGTTTCAGATGTAATGTTCAATAATTCATCAGTTGCTCTGAACGCACCCGATCTTGTCCGAGGCAAAGCTTTTTAAAGGACCGTGAATTTCTCGAGATCACCCTGAGCTCCCGTGTGTGCGTGCGAGTGTGAGAGAGACGCAGACGCACCTCTGACAGCCACCGGCGCCCACACCCATGGGGGTTGCTGCTCGAAGGAAACGTGTCCTGAACTTCAGCACAAATCTATAATCTATCGAAGACAAGGAAACCCGTACGGCTAGTTAATTGCGGGTCATAAACTCTTATCTTCAGAGTTATGTTATGATCTACACTCGTAATCATCCCAGATAAATATAGCCGGCCTAACACATAAATGGAGCCATTTCGCTGAGAAATGTAAAGATTTTTCTCCTCCGATGGTCACGCAGTGAGTCATGTGATGACAAATGGCGTCAAGAGGAGCGTGCTGAATCAAGCCTTCACCCAGATAACATTCATCATGATACAGACCTGCTAACACTTGAAGGCTTTCCCAAGCAGGAATTTACGGTCAGCTGTGAAAGGCAGCCAGGAAACAGCCTATTTGCAAAATCATTCCCCAGCCTGTCCTGAAAGTCTCCCTCCTCCCATGTCGCTCAGCGCCCCCGAGGGCAGAACCCAGGGCCTGCCTACTCGGGGCCTGGATGCCGGCCACCACTGCCTCCCCGCCGGGCCCCGGCCCCAGCAAGGACTGCCACAGACCGCCTGCCGCAGAAGGCCCCTCACCGGGTGGCGCCCTGGCCATGCCACACGCACGGGAGGGTCTTGCCGTCACCAAGATGGGAAAAGAGACGGGATGGGTGGGTTGCCCGGGTCCGCTCAGGAGAGCGGCCAAGACCGCAGCGCCCCGCCAGGCTGGCTGGGACAGCGATTCGCAGCTCGCCGGGGGGGGCGGGGAGGGCAGCGCAGCCTTAGGCTGCTTCCTGTGCTTTTCATGAAAGGAAAAAAACATCATCTCCGTCTCCATCTGTTTTCTTTTTCAGATAAAATCTATTTTAGGACAGAAGTATGCGCTCCACTTTACCGTGCTCGCCTCCCCCGGCGTTTGGACGTGGCCTCCTCCGTGGGTGGCTGCAGCTGCGGCCACGGCCGTCCCTCCAGTGCGCTCAGAGCAGGGCAGGGGTCCGACCCTGGGAGCGCCTCCCGCTCTGGCAAGCCCAGGGAAGCCTCATAAATAAAAGTGTGCGAGCCCCGCAGGTGGCCCGCTGCCCTCCGGGGCGGGGGGGGCCCTTATCAATGAGCCTGTTCCCCGCCGCCCCCCATCTCCCCAGGGCTCCCAGGGCCTCGACCGGCCCGCTGAGTCCCGCCTCCCCCCGGCCCCATGCCCGGCTTCTCCCCGGGGCCGCAGGCACACCCCTGAGACTTGGAGCTGCGGAGTGGGTTAGGTCTCCGGTGAAGGAGGATCTGTGTTAAGTGAAATGACTTCAAGACCTTCTCCACAAGACAGGTGGGGCCCTCGTCATTCAGGTCGGTGGCCCTTCGGGACCGTCATTCCCAGACGGCGGCCCGCGCAAAGCCGTGGCGGGGCCGCAGGGCGCGCAGCCTGCGGTCCACACGGCCACACGTCCCAGCGTGCCGGGGCCAACACGGGGCCCCATCTGGGTGCCCCGCGGTTTGTCCCCGTCCCGTGCCCACCAGCGCAGCCCCGAGCGTCACCGCACGGCCAGCTCTCCGCCGTGTAGCCAAAGCCACGGGCGGCCAGCCCCCCAGCCCCCCGCCCCCCTGCACAGCCTAAGATTCAGCTGTGCCGAGGCGAACGGCTCAAAGCAAATGTCAGCTCGGCGTTGGTGACAGGAAAAGAAAATATACAGCTAAATATACGATGAAAGAAAAAATTCCTCTGGCCTGCGCTCAGCGATGACGACACACACGTCTGTCAGTCAGTCGGCACATGAGGTGCATTCCGGGGGGTCCGTCCCCAGAGACCGTCCCTGATGGGAGCAGGAGCAGGATGACGGACCTCGGACGCCCTCTCCCCGCCGGCGCCCTGTCCTTTTTATTCTTCCCCCAGACGCACAGCTCCGCTTGGCGGGAGCCTTGGGGACAGCTGGGATCTGGTTCAGGGTGGTGTGTTTTGAAATACTAGCAGGATTTGTACGATACTAGGAAAATTCAGGGAACAACAACAACAACAAAGGGCTTGGACAACAAAGAACAGAGAAAAAGAGAGAGCTGGCCTGAGCTACCCAGGGTGAGTGTCTTTGCCTGTCGATGGCAGCTGCTGTGGGGAAGGCTGGCGCACCAGGCTGCAGGGCCGCGGGCACCGCGGGGTCTCTGCGCAAACACCAAGGGGGCACACGCGGGTGGGGACGCCAGCGCGGAAGATCCGGAATTTTCAGGACGACCTTCTGCAAGGGTGAGAAGAGAATATGATTCCCAGAGCTCACAAAACTGGCGTAGTCAGGGGTGCATTTCCAGGCCCCTGTGTCCACGAGAGGCGCCCGCCCAGCCCTTGGCGGCCATCGAACGTGCCAGCAGCGTGTCCGGTCTCGGTTTCTGGTGCAAGCTGGCATTTCTGAATTTCTCAGGCTTGGGCACGCACACATCTCATCCTGCAGCGGCCGCCACGCTGGGTGAGGTCCTGCCAGGCGGGGGTGCCCGGCACAGCGGGTCCCTGCAGGTGGCCCTTAGCAGCCTTGGAAGGCCTGCTCCTGGGGGGTGGGGATGCTGGGACACCGGGCCACCATGCTCTTCCCCTCCTCGACTCAGGAGAGTTTTTATATTCTAGGATGACACAATCAGAACCAGATGTTTCTCCAAAAGGGGAAGGGCCAGGACGGGGCCACACTCAGGCTGGCTCAGGCGCACGGCTTGAGTGTGGGGTCCAGTGACACCACCCTTAGTCCTCCTTCTGGCTTCCCAGCTCTGCTCCTTCTCTCCTGCTGTCCCCCCTCATCCCCTCACCCTCTCCAGTGCCCCCCGAAAGCCTCCCAGCTCCAAGACAGCCTCATGATCTCTCAGCAAAGCTTTCCCAGTGGCTGACTCAGCCCTTGGTGTCCAATTGCCAAATTCCCAAACCAGCGCCTCACTGTGAGCCAGGCGACGGGGTCATAGGGTCAGGGTTGCTGGCCAGGGCATCGGAAGGCTGTCCTCAGGACTCGGGACCACCGTGGTCCGGGGCGGGGGGGTGTTCTGGGGTCCAGAGCCTGGAGCAGAGACTCCCCGGGATGGCAGCAGGTGGGCCCTCAGAAACAGCAGGTGAGCCCCTCCTGTCGGCCTGAGCCCCTTTTGCTCACCCATCCGTCTCCAGCCTTCTCCCAGGACACGGCAGCTAGTCACGGCGCACGGAGCCCTCCCATCTACCTCGGAAACCTGCAACGCCCCTGCCTTCCTCCGAGCAACCCCCCTCCATCCGTTCTTCCTTCGGGAATCACAGACAAGGACCTGCTCTGCACCCCCTCCCTCACCATCCTAAAGAAAGAAACGGACTAACCGTTGGAGGTAAGACTGCGTGCAGGGAGCCCCGTGAGCACAGACCCCACGGGCCTCCGGCAGCGCTGCCCAACAGACCCCTCAGCGCCGAAGCAAATGTCCTGTCTCTGGGCTGTCCGGGACGGCAGCCACTAGCCACACGTGGCCGTTGTGGCCAGGAGTGTGGCTGGTGCGACCAAGGAACTGGCTCTTCCATTTCATTCACTTTCATTTGGAGTGGATTTAAATAGCCACATGTGGCCAGAGGCAGCTGTATGGGACACAGAAAATGCCACAAAGAGTCAGAATCAAGATGTTCTTAACGGGATTCAAAAAATGTGAAAGCTGGTGAGACGTGGGCACGAAACTAGTATCTGTTACCGGAGAACGTCCAGCATGCCGATAGACTGTTGATGTAGGATCGACAGCAGCCTCAAGTGATCAAGTATCACCCGAACATGCAAAACGTCCCAGGCCGCAGTTAAAGAGCCGGGCTCCGGACTCCCCCGAGGAGGCACTGTTCACCTGGGATTTGAGGCCCTGAGCGCAGACGATAAACTCTGATGTTAAGACCCTCTTCCCAGGGTGCCTGGGTGGCTCAGTCGGTTAAGCGACTGCCTTTGGCTCAGGTCATGATCCCAGGGTCCTGGGATCGAGTCCCACGTCGGGCTCCCTGCTCAGCGGGGGGTCAGCTTCTCCCTCTGACCCTCTTCCCTCTGGTGCTCTCTGTCTCTCATTCTCTCTCTCAAATAAATAAAAAATAAAAAAAAATCTTAAAAAAAAAAAAAAAAGACCCTCTTCCCAGACGCTGCCCCGAACAGACGTGGGCTGAGAGTTGACCTCTCAGCCCCAGCCAGGCTGTTGAAGGTGCAGATCACAAGGGACCTGGAACTGTGGGTGCAGGGGTGCAGGGGCCAGAGACACCATTCTGGGCAGGGGAGCATTTCGTTAATGAATAAATAAACTCCTGGTTGATGTTTCCTCGAAGTCATTTTTCCCCAATTAAATGGCCTTATCAATGAGCCTGTTCCCCGCTGCTGAGGAGGCTGCACGGTGCAGAGGTCCCCATCAAGAGGTTGTGTTTCCAGAGTCCCACCTGTGAAATGGGGGTGGTGACAGGCCTACCCGCCTGCAGGGCGGGCGCTGGGACAGATGAGCGGTATCGGAACAGTGCCTGGAAGCGTGCCTGCCCATGGCGAGCTCTCCCTGCATGGCCTCTACGTGGAGTGGTGCTGGGCCAACAACAAAGGCTCAGGGGCAGCTCCAACGCGTGCTGGAGGATGTTTCCCCCCTAGCAGAGGTTCCCGGTGGGGGGGCGGCGGGGAGGGAGAGAGAGAATCCCAAGCAGACTCCCCACTGAGCATGGAGCCTGACATGGGGCTCCAGCTCGCGACCCTGGGATCATGACCTGAGCCGAAACCAAGAGTCGGACTCTTCAGGGACTGAGCCACCCAGGCGCCCCCAAGAGACGTTTTCTTTTATAACACAGTTTATACTGAGGTACGATTTATATGCCATAGAAACCACCCATTGCGAGCACGTACAATTCAGTGATTTTCAGTACATTTGTAGAGTTGCGCAACCATCCCCACACTGCAATTTCCAATGATTCCTCAAGCATTTTCATCACCCCAAACCAAAAAGTTCCCTCGTGTCCATGTGAAGCCAACACAGCTCCCACACGCACAGCCCGAAGCAAAGATTGATATGCTTTCTGTCACCACAGATTGGCCATTTCTGCACATTCTCTGTGAATGGAATCATATGACGCCTTCCACATTGACTTCTTTCTCTAAGCATGATGTTGTTGACATGCGTCTAAGCTGTGGCATGGGGCAGTACTTTGTTTATTTTACCCCAAATAGCACCCCATAGTGGGCCATCCCACAGTGTGTTTGTTCAGGCACCGGTTAGCAAACATTTGGGTTGTTTTCAGTCTCCTATGAAAAAACCCATTTGAGCATTCTCCTACACGTTCTGTGTGTCGTGTGTTTTCATTTCTCTTGGGTATCTTATTAGCCAGTTCAGGCGCTATGACAAGTTCCACAGACTGAGTGGCTTATAAACAACAAACATTTATTTCTCGAAGTTCTGGAGGCCAGGAGTGTGAGATCAGGGTGCCGGCAAATGTGGTGTCTGGTGGGGACTCGCTTCCTGGTTTCATAGATGACAGTCTGCTCACTGTGGCCTCACATGACCGAAGGGGTGAGGAAGCAATCGCGGGCCCCTTTCACAAGAGCACTCCCGGGAGCACTAATCCCATTCTCGAGGGCTCCACCTCGAGATCCCTCATGACAGGCTACCTTCTGATACCTTCATCTTGGGAGTTAGGAGTTCAACATAGGAATTTGGGCAGGACGTAGTCAGACCATAGCAGGTATGTACCTAGGAGTGGAATTGCTGGATCACATGGTAACGCTATACTTAACATTTCAAAGACCTGCCTAATTATTTTCCAAAGTAGCTGCACCATTTTACACTCTCAGCTGCCATGTACCATAGAACATTCCCACTAGCAATGGATGAGGGTCCCAATTTCTCCACATCCTCATTATCACTTATGGTTGCCTATCTCTTTGATGAGAGCCATGTTAGTGGATGCGGTTTCTCATTGTGGTTTTGATTGCGTTAACCTTAATGACTAATGATATTGAACACCTTCTCGTGTTCTTATCTTGTACATCTTCTTTGGTGAAATAGCTGTTTATATCTTTTGCCCATTTTAAATTGGATTATCTGTATTGATTTATAAAAACTCTTTATATATCCTGGATTCAAGTCCTTTACCAGATACAACATTTGTAAATAAATTTTCCCAGTCTGTGGCTTGTCTTTTCATTTTCTTAATGATGTCCTGTGACAGGGAAACGTTTTTAATCTTGATGAAGTCCAATTCATCATGTTCATATTTTTATGGATCATGGTTTTAGTGTCAAAACTAAGAACTCTTTGCCTAAGTCAAGCTCCCAAGGATTCTCTTCTGTGTTTTCTTCTCAGAGTTGTAGGTTAGGTCTATGATCGGCTTTGAGTGAATTTTTGTGTATGATGTGAGGCCTTAGATATACAAGGGCCCTAGAAGGATTTGTTGAAAACTCTCTTTTCTCTATTTCATTTCCTTGTCATCTTTGTTGAAAATCAGGTGAGCATAAATGTAAGCATTTATTTATAAACTCTTAATTTTTATTTCAGTGATCTCTATGTCTACCCTGTGCCAATGGCCACATAGTCATGATTAGTGTAGATTTAGACGAGTGGCCTAAGTCCTTCTAATGTTGTTCTTTTCCAGAACTGTTTCAGTCATTCTGAGGCCTTTGCATTTTCATATAAATTTTACAGTTTGCCAATTTCTAAAAAAGAAAAAATCCTGCTGGGATCTTTATAGGATTTCATTGACTCCATAAATCAATTTAGGGAGAATTATGATCTTGAGGATACTGAGTTTTCCAATCCATATACATGGCTGGAATGGACACCTGCAGCTATAAAGCTGAAATGTCCCAGGTGTGGGTCACACCCTGCCCGTGATAGTCAAGCCCCCAGCAGAGCAGCAGACTGAGAGTAACTGGGTTTCCCTCCACCAACTGCTGGTGGACCTGCTTGCCTTGGGGGCTCCATTTCCTTGTGGTGAAAAGGAGGGGCGTATTCGTGCCCTCAAGGGTGTATTGGTGCCTTCAAACCACAGAAGTTTATTCTCTCCCAGTCCTGGAGGCCAGAAGTCCTAAGTCAAGGTTTGGTAGGGCTGCAGTCCCTCTGGAGGATCCTGCCCGCCTCCTCCAGCCTCCTGGGGCTCCGGACAGCCCTCAACTCGTGCCTCCAGTCTCCATCTCTGTCTCCACAGCATTTTCTCTTTTCTCTTCTGTGTGCCTCCCCTGGGGTCTCTTCTAAGGACACTTGTCATTGGATTTAGGGTCCACCCAGCTAATCCAGCATGATCTCACTTCAAGATCCTTAACTTCATTACAACAACAAAGACCCTTTCTCCACACAACGTCAAATTCAGTTTCCAGGGAAGAGAACATGGACGTGTTGGCCACCATTTAACTCACCACAAGGGGTTCAGACAACAGGACCTGCGACTGAAAATGTGTTGGTGCTGACACCATGCATACCGCCCTGTGGGTCCCCCACCTCCATCTGGTCCTGTTCTCTCCAGCCACTCCCTCTCAGCTCTGGTCACCCTCACCCCTTGTGATCTCAGTGTCTGCTTGCTGGGTTCCTCTCGAGCTCTAGACTTGAGTATTGGGTGTCTGTCTGTCAGTGTCTCCAACTGGAAACCGAACAGATAGGGCAGGCTCAGCTCATGCGAAGTGGGGCTCTGCCCCTGCGCTCACTCAGTGATGGCTGCCCCACCCCGAACCTCGGCGTCTCCCTCCTCTCATTCCTGCCCCACACTGAAGTCACCAGGAAGCCCACCCCAACACTTTTTTTTTCTTTTTTTAAATTTATTTTTAAGGAGAAAGAGAGAGCACAAGCGGGAGGGGCAGAGGGACAGGCAGAGAGAATCTCGAGCTGACTCTGCACTGAGCATAGAGCCTGATACGGGGCTCTATCTCAGGACCCTGAGATCATGACTTGAGCTGAAACCAAGGGTCGGATGCTCAACAGACTGTGCCACCAAGGCGCCCACCCCCTTTCTAAATGTATCCAGCATCTGACTGTTACTGGAATTAGGTTCTTGAGTGGACAGTGAGAGAAACGAGGCCAGACCTGAAATTCAAAGGCACAGGCCAAGCTTTCCTGGGGCTCCAGCTCGAGCTGAAGGGGACACAGGAACCACCAGAGCCGTTAGGCTGGGGTCCTACACAGAGGCCCTGCTATACACAGAGAGCTCCCCCAGGGTTCCCACTGGATCTAATATGCTAATGAGGAAAGCACCTCCTCCTGATTGGTTGATGGCAGGCAACCCGGCCAGCTCATTGGTGGGTTTTGGAGCCTCTGTTCATTTCTGCACCAGCAGGGTAGGGCTGGGCTGTGTTTTTAGATCCAGCCTGTACTCTGCTGGGTAAGAGAAGGGGTTCAGAGGTAGCGGCCAACAGCAAGTGCCCCAAGGGCACCCTGGTTTTCACATGGGGCTTGTTCCCGTGGTCCCCAAGTATCTCATGAGTGCACCACCACGGGACAGCTCCATCTCTGGTCCACTGCCTGCACCCAGCTCCTAACTGCCTCAGCCCTGCCCTCCCCATGCTGCTCTCAGCACAGAAAACACAGCGCACCCCTTCACCTCAAGTCAGGACACCCTTCTTCTCACAGGGGCTCCCTTGGCTGAGATTGGAAACTTTACCCACCTGGCTACCCTCCTGACCTACCCCCCACCCCCCCAATCCTGCTGCCTAGAGTGCCCTCCCTAGGGCCCCTCCCTGGTCCCCCTCCCCAGGACCCCTTCCCCGGAGTCCCCTCCCCACGATCCCCTCCCCAGGACCACCTCCCCAGAGGCCCCTCCCAGGATCCTCTCCCCAGGACCCCTTCCCTGGGGTCCCCTCCACGATCCCCTCCCCAAGACCCCTGCCCCGGGGTCCCCTCCCTAGGGTCCCCTCCCTTGAGTCCCCTCCCAGGACCCCTTCCCCAGAGTCCCCTCCCCACGATCCCCTCCCCAGGACCCCCTCCCCGAAGCCCCCTCCCCAGCCCAGAGTCTCCTCCACAGGACGCCCTCCCCAGGACCCCCTCCCCGGAGTCTTCAGTCCAGGGCCCCCCCACCCCAGTCCCTCTACCTTGTGTTGCTGCACTGGCCTGATCTCTCCACTGAACAGAAGCCTGTCCCACTGTCTGCCCTCAACCCCCGTACCTGGCTCTACTTTTCCTCCCCCTGGCCTGTCTCACCTCCCAGAACGCAGGACAAGTTCCTTTTCTGTTTGGTTGTGTGTCTACCTTCCCATGCCCGGCAGAACGGGAGCCCCTCCAGACGTCTGTCCACCACCGAGTGTCCAGCGCAGCCTTCAGCAAAGGGCAGGGGGGGTTGGCCAGGCTGTGGGGCCATCAGGAGCAGAGCCGCCGCAGGGTCCAGAGTGTGGCCTGCAGTCCAGCCCCAGGCAGAGTGCTCCCGGGGTCCTCGCTGCCTGTCAAGGAAGGGCTGCTCCCTGGGGTCCTCCAGCTGAGCAGGGGACAGCAGGAGAACTCCACCGAGGGCCCTAAGCCTCCCTGCCACGGTGAGGCATCTACGTTTCCCATTTCCCCCCGGGCATCAGGAACGGCTCCAGACGCGTGATTTTGGGAGCTGCCCCTCCAGCACCTCCATCACCCAACGCCGGTCAGAGCTCAGGGCCCCCAGGGTTAAAGTCAGGCTGCAGTTCCGGGCAGCACCACCAGGTGGCACTGGGGCTGCACAGGTCTCCCCAGCAGGGCCTCCGCGGGGGGGGGGGGCTCCCTGCAGGCCCCCACTTCCCCACTGCCCCCCAGACACTGGGCGTCTCTGGTGGACGGAGTCTCCCCAACCCTCGGGAAGCCCGGGGAGTCCAGCATCCCCCCCGCACCCCTGTTGCCTCTTGGCCCTGGTGAGGGAGGCCAGGGTCCCACACCCCGCCCCAGGCCGAGAAGCCAGGGAACACATTCCCCACATGCTGGCTCCGGGCAGCGACCTTTGCAAACCCATCAGGGACAGTTAACAACGTGCGCAAGTGTCTTTCACACTTGGTCAGAGGGACTGGACACATTTAATTCCAGGACAGCTGCCTGGAGTCATGAATCCCAGGTCCCCAGGGCTTCTCGAGAAGGCGGCTTTGTTCCCCAAGCCAGTGTTTTGGGGGGTCAGGATGAGCTGGATATTAGCAGGCCCAGTCCAGGAGGGCTGTGGCTTCCTGTGACGCCCAAGCCCAGGGCAAGGGCAGTGGAGGCAGGGTCCCGGTCCCACAAAAGCAGACGTGCCAGGGTGCGTCCCGGGCCCTCCGCCAAGTGGCCTGGAAATGTCAGAAAGGGGAGTTGCCGAGGGTTTTCCCATCGACAGCCCTGAATGCAGAGGTTTGGCAGCATCCTCCAAAGGACCGTTGGCGGGCGTCAGGGGTTCGGGTGACTGGGGCTGCTGGGTTGCGGCTGGCGTCCCCCGGCGGGACAGACCTGATAGGCTCGCCGCTCGAGCGGTGGCCGGGCCCTGGTGCTCGGCCCGGCAGCGGTGACTGCAGGAGACGGGGCTTTCCTGTCGAGACCCACACAAGCCCCCCGGGCAGCCAGCAGCAGGGCCTGGGGCGCACCCTGGCCACAAGGAAGGGGCCTGGGACTCCGGGGGCTGCTCCCTGTCTGGCTCCTGGCGTCTCCTCAGGCTCCTCTCTGGCTTCCTGTCACAGAGGTCCATGACGGCACCCAGCCCCCTCCGTGGCTCGCAGGGCCACGCTCTCTCTGGGTGCCAGGGGAGGACCCTTCCTCACCTCTTCCAGCTTCGGGGGTTCCAGGGGTTCCTGGGCTTGTGCTGCATCCCTCCAGTCTCCGCGTCCATAGTTTCACCTTGACGTGACCTCCTCCTCTTGCCCCTGGGTCTCTTCTGCCTCAGTTGTCGGGTTTATCACCCTGGTTAATCCAGAGTGCCCTCATCTTGGGATCCTTGACTTAGTTACACCTACAGAGACCCTTTTTCTTTTTCTTTTAAAGATTTTATGTATTTGAGAGAGAGAGAGGGCGAGCATGAACGGCGGGGAGGAGCAGAGGGAGAAGCAGACTCCCTGCTGAGCAGGGGGCCCGATGTGGGACTCGATCCCAGGACCCCGGGATCATGACCTAAGCCGAAGGCAGTCGCTTCACCAACTGAGCCACCCGGCACCCGAGGCCCTTTTTCTAAATAAGGTCATGCTCATAGGTACCAGAGGTCCGGACGTGGGCATTATCTTTTGGGGGCCACCATTCGCCCTCGCTGCCTGTCGCTGTCAGGAGGCAGTGCCCCGCCCCCACCCCGCTCGGTGCAGGCGGGGCCGCCGCTGGGTCGTGTCGTGGGTTTAAGGAGCCCCCGCCACCAAGGCGGAGCACGTTCCCTGAGCTGGGGTGCTTTTGTGGTGCCCGAGGTTGTAAGAGGGCTCGTGGGTAGGAAAGCCCGTGTTCTGTGCCCAAGCAGGCTCAGGGAGTGCTGAACACACCCCGGGCAGGTTCCCTCGCGGCGGGAACTCCGGGCACGAAGCTTGTGTTGCGGGCAGTGGGCGCTCGGGCAAGAGACCGGGGCTGGGGAGGCCACCGGTGAGGAGGCGGGTGCCGCTCAGGGGAGAGGCGGGCGGCGAGCCGAGGAGGGGAGCCGTGGCAAGAGACGCGGCCGGGGACCCCAGGCTCACCTGTGTCCGCCCCCACGGGCCTGAGCTCCCGTCCTCGCAGCCTGAGAGGTCACCATTCCGCTCGCGTTCCACGATGTACCTTTGTCGTACTTCCCCTCCTAAAACTTGTCTCATCGCTGGCAGCCCCGTGAGTGACGGTCGCGGCAATGTGGGCTCCCAGGAAGCTGATCTGAGACGCTGGCTTTATGGGGAAGTGCTCTCGGGCTTCTCCACGACGGCCTCAGCCCAGGGGGACCCCAGCATCGGGGACTCCCCGCCCCACTGCAGGGAGCGCTGGCCCCAGTCCTGCCTTAGGGCCCCAGGGTGCAGGCCGCAGGCTGTGCCCCCAGCAGGACAGAGAGCCCTTCAGAGCGGGACAGCGCCTGGGGGCGGTGGGGCGATGAGCCCTTGAGCTGTGGGGGCTCAGGACAGCTCCCCAAACCTGCTCCAGGACAACGCCGGGGGGCTGGAAGGACACCCCTGCCACCGGCTTTGCCAGGCAGCTGTCCCCCGGCCACGGACAGAGCCCGCGGGCCCAGCCGACTCGGGGTGGGGGGCACCTCCATGCACCGCGATGCCCTTCTGGGCTTGGGGGCGGGCCCTCGGGGGAATGTGCTAGAAAATGCCGCGTTTTACATTTGTCTTTGGAACAGCTGTTGAGACAGGTGCTCTGTGGGCCCGAGGTTGGGAAAGGCGGCTGGAGAGCAGAGAGCACACCTTCCCTCACGTGCACAGATGCACTCAGAGTGATGCCTGCTCTCTCTCAGGACGGGAAGACGATACCCACGGAGCGCTACTCGCACGCGACCGCTCCGCCTTCCCCTCTGGATGTGTTCTTGGAGGCTCACCTCTGCTGCACAGGACCCTCATCCTCGTCCTCCACCCGCACCCCCGCCCCCAGGGCCGCGGCCTCGGCCCCCCCCGGACGCACGCCGCCCGCGCACCAGCCAGCTCCCAGCTGTGAAATACCCGCAGGTGTTTCCCACTTTTCATTAAGAAATGCCAAAATGAGCATCTGTGCCGAAAGCACTTTCTGTCATTAGATTTATGTCCTTGGGACAGAATCCCAGAAGTGAAATCAGCAGGCGGAGGCACGGACGTTTGGAAGGTTCTTGACAAATATTTTCACGTCCGTCTCTGGCGGCGACCTTCCGCCCACAGCGGCTTTGTGACTCACCGGTGTCCGCACACCGTTCCCAGCGGCTCAGGGACAGAGCCACGTCAATACAGACAACCTCCAAGAGCGCGTCTCTCCGTGGCTTGAAGATCACTCCCAAGCTGCACCAGTTTTCTGTTCATCGAACGACTGTATCTCACCTTCTGCGACTTGTCTGCGATTTTCTAAACGTTTGTATGAGCTTTGCACAGACAGGGGACACCCTGTTTCCCCTTGCTCAGACCCTCCGGATCGCTGCTCTGTCTCTCCAATACCAGCATCCGATTTTCATTCAAATCTTGACCTGAAATCGCATCTGCGGCCCCGCGGTTAGGAATTAAGAGTGTGGGTGTAGTGTTTCTGCTCTGGATGGCGACTGCTCAAAACTGCAAACAAGCCAGGTCCCAATCACACGTCAGGTACCGTCCCTGCCCTGTGGGGATGTCAAGGGACTGGAGGGGCCACCTGCCCACCCTCTCCTTTTACAGATTAGGGAACTGAGGCTGCTCCAGTTCAAGGCCATCTCTGCCTGACCCCCTTCCCAATGTGGGATCTGGGGAGATTTCGCTGGGACAAGGCAGGGCTGGAGGGAAGTTCCCGGGGGGGGGGCGGTGGGCTTTGCTCTGCACCACCGCCCGCGCCTGGTCTGCACACAGCCCACCCTGGGTGCCTGGGAGGCTCCACGCGCTGGGCCCCAGGCTGGGGCAGGGCCATGGAGGAGGCAGGGCCTTCTCCCAGCTGGCCTTGTCCAGTGGTGAGAAGGACCACGAGGGGGTGGTGAGACCCCCGTGGCCGGAGGCTGTGCTTGAGAGACATCTGGTTCCCAACAGGAGCTGGGAGGCTGAGCCCAGGGCGCTCGGTCCCAGAGGAGCCGCTTCCTGAGCTGATCTTACTAAGGATGCCTGGGGAAGGCGGGGAGCAGAGAGAAGCCCTAGCGCACCCCTCCCTTCCCCGTGGGTGGGCAGGGTGTGTGTGCTGGGGCAGTTGGGAGGGGGCCACCCGCATCTAGTGGCTGGAGCCCGGGAAGGCGGCTCCGCACGCTCGGGTGGGCAGGACAGCCGCCCCGGAGGACGGCCCGGCCGCGCACGTCGGCTGTGCGGAGCAGACGAGCCCCGGCCCAGACGCCCAGTGAGTCGTGCTGGTGGGGCTCGTCCCGCTCCAGAGCCGCTGCGGGCTGTCAGTCTAAGTGTGGTCTGGGGCCCAGACGTCACCGATTCACAGGAGGGGCCGGCATCCCAGCAGCGCTGAATTCGGATCCTCGCCCTGCCGCTCCCGGCTGTGCGCGCTCGGGCAAAGTATTTGTGCGGCAGCCTCCTGGGGTGTGCTGGGTGTAGGGGCGCTCCCGGCCGCGGGCCCGAGCGGAGCTGATGCAGGGCGTCATACGCACGCGCTCGCGAGGGCAGGGCGGCGGCCACCACGGTCCTCAGCACCGCCTGCGGCCCGCGCCGCGTGGCGTCCTGTCAGAATCAGTGATGCCTTCACTGCCTAACTCCTTAAATCCGGATTCCAAACCTTTCAGAAGCCGTCGGGGTGGCCCCGCCTGCAGCCGGACGGGCCGGGGCGGGGGGGGGAGACAGGCTCACACCTCCAGGTACGCCCGCCCGTGTGCGACGGCCCACGAAGCCACGTTCCGCAGGTGCTTGGAACGTAATCGAGGGCTCACCACGTCTCCCTCGGGAACACGTCTCACGGGGCAGAAACATGCCGTGGGGCTCGTTCCTCCTTTAAACCAGGCCCGCCGGGCTGTTCAGACGCCGTGAGTTAGCCCGACTGCTGATGCCGCTTGCCGTCAGCGTTGCGTGGATGGGGGAGCGCCCTCGGGGGGCCACAGAGCTTGGGCTTCGAGCGGACGGACATGCCATCCTACGACACACTTGTGAACAAGAGATTCCCTATTGCACACGCGTTTATTTGCGTGTTGCCAATGGTCCCCGGAACCACCAGAACTCTTACTATTGTGGGAAACTCCTCCTTCCTACCAAACTAGGCGTTGACGAGAGCTTGGCTTAGGGTGAGATACAGAGGAAAAACAGATTAAAAGTAAACTGTACGGTCGTTGGTTTGCCGTGTCTTTCTAAGGAGCGGCAGGGCCTCCCCAGGCTGGCGGGTGGCCGCCCTCCCCTGCGGGATGTTCGCGCCGGGCTCCTGCCTCGGCGAGCTGGGGTCCAGCGCAGGGGACGGCTCGGGGCGGCCTCCAGGACCTCGGATCCCCTGTGGGTGGCCTCCCGGGCGGCTCCTCACCCCGAGCCCATGAAAGAGTCGGCCAGTCATCCCGGAGATGGCTTTTTCTTCATTTCCGAGATGTGCTCTAGACGCTGGTCTGGCCTCTCTCTGAAAAATCTTGGTGTGCTTCTCCAACGATTCAGCCCAAAGTACTCCTCGGCGCCACTGCTCCGTGTGAGCAGACCCTGTGTTCCAGGCTGTCCTCATCCTGCCCCGTTCTGCTCCGCTCCGCTCTGGGTCTGGCTCTGGGGACCTCCTCTCTGATTCGCCTGAGCACGTGGCTGGCCCTCGGTGTGGCAGGTGCTGCATCGTCCTCGGGGGACGGCACATGCCCGATGGACACCAGGAAGGGAGAGAGCCTTGGTCCGCACCACACCGTACATCTTTCTAAGAACACCGCTGTCTTGCAGGTGGAGATACTCGGCTCCCAGAGGCCCTGGTGCCCCGATGTCCCTCCTGTGCCTGGCTTCCGTGGCCGTGAGGCTCCGTCTCTCGGTGACTGTTCCGTCTCCTGTAACAGCAGGACTGCCACGCCCCACCGGGCCCGGCTCACCTGCGGCCCCCCTGCTGTCAGCTGTGCCCAAGGTACGGCCGGAGGTTTATGCAGAAAACACGTGCACAGAGTCTGGTAAGGGTCCTGGAGGAGCCCTTCTGGGTGCAGAGGCAGGCCCGTGGGAAGGCTCTAGAAGGTTCTAGAAGGCCCCAGCAGGGGTGAGGGATGGTCCCAGCCGGTAGGAGATGGGCTTCCGGGTCCAGCCGGTCTGGACCTCTTTGCTCTTTAAGGACGTACCTCTGTCAAGCTGTGTGCGTATGGAGGTGGCTGTAGGATGTATTTAACAGCTTTTGAACGAGGCTTGTACTTTCTGAGGATGTGGACACACGTGCGGCTGCCTTCGAGTGGCTGCCTCAGGCCCTGCGGATGTTCGTGGGGGGCCTGGTAGAGCCCTGCTACCCGGCCGCACACGGTCGTGCGTGTCGCCGCCCGCGAGTAGCCTCAAGCCCCCACTGTCGGTTACGGATTCCGGCCGCCTTCGAAGACGCACTGGACCCGTGTTGACCGGGAGACTGAGTCAGGGACACGGCATCATTCTGTGCTTCACGGGAATCGGATACAAAGACACTGAGTCTCTCAGTTCTAACACAATTTAGTTGCGAATCCAAGCTTCCGTTTTCACGCAGTTACCAGAGGATGTGGAAGTGGTACGAGACACTGAGAGCGTCGTCCCCGTTTCAGTTCCTGTGCACAGTCCCCAACATGCTCGCGGGTTAGAGTGCCACGCTTCTGCCCGGCGCCCCGGACCGGAGCCCTCCCCGCCCTCCGAGAAACAAACTATGCCGTCCCTTTCACGTGGGAACGAGCAAAATGCTTCAATCTGCCGAGGGTTTATCTTAAACAGGGATGTGACAGGCATTTTAAAATTAAAATTCGTCTTATTTATTTAAGCTATTTACTACTACCACTCTTGTAATTCTTGGTGGGCAGATTTCATAGCCGGATGCCGAATGAAAAGCCTTCTCCGTCTGTAGCTGCCTCGGGGTTTACTTTTTGTAGAAAGTGTGGGGCCCAGCAGCTTCATGCTTGCTTACCTATTGCCTCTGCAAACACTGAGAAGCGTCACCTCCTCCAAGCCTTCAGGAAGCAGTGGGCCCCGTGGTCACGCCTGCCTCCGCCGGGCCCTTCCGAGGCTGGAGCCCACGCCCCGCCTGCACGTGCCACAGACGGGGTCCACGAGCGGGCGGGTGTCTTCCGCAAACACACTGCCAGGGGAGTGAGGAGGGAGCCGAGCCCACGGGGCAGAGATGTGAGGGACAGGCCCGTCCGATGCTACGTGAGGCCCCGGTTTAAATCCGGATGAAACCAAACCGAGTGTAGAAACGACTGGGACGATCTCGGTGCCGGCTGGATATCGGATGTTAGGGAACCGCGAGGTTTTAAAGCAGGATGCGGTGTTATGTCACATTTAAGGAAAAAGTCCGTATCTTTGAGGGATGCCTGGTGAAATACATACCCATGGAGGATGTGCATCTGGGGCTTGCTTGGAAGCCAGCCTGCCCGCGGGGAGGGGTGCAGACCGAGCACACTTGGGGGCAGGCCGGGGGGACACGCGGGATCTCGGGGCTGCTCTCTGCACCTCTCTCATGTTTGACTTTTTCCATTAACAAGACAGGGAAGAATCCCGGGGTGAGAAGGTACTTGAAACGTGCACTGGACAAGGGATTGGCACCAACATATATTTTAAAGCTCTACCTCCCAACTCTCATAACCAACAGGTGAATGGGCCGAGAAGACCGAGCCCCAGAATGAATCGTTCACTCCACCTGTTTGTGGAGCTCCTAGTATGTTTTAATCTCTGGGGAGACAGGAGTGACCCTAAGAGGTTCAAAGCTTGCGTTCCAGTGGGCAAGGCCGACAAGCCGGCAGGGGAGAACGACCCCGTCCGGGGCGCCGGCCCAGTGTCCAGCCTCAGCAGGGTCAGCCTGGCTCCTGTGCTGGGGAGTCTACGGGGTGGGAGGAGCAGGGGGAGCGGCCTGAGAGAGGTGAGTGAATTACCAGCATATTCTGAAGGCAAAGCTGCTGGGGTTTGCAAGAAACCCTATTAAGCCCGGCCAGGCCAGGCGGCTGGTTCTGCCCGGTGTGGGTGTGGTGTGGACGCCCGTGGCCACCCTCGCTCCCTGAGTGTGGACTGGCCTCCTGACTGGCTTCTGAGTGATGGCACCTCACCGCCGAGAGTGGGTGATAAAAGCCGTGGCCGTCTCTGGGGTGCGCTCTCCCTGCCTCCCCCGCTCTGGGGGCCGGTGGCGAGGCGGCCCTGAGGAGCGGCGCATGTGGCGAGCGAAGGGGGCCTGCCCACCACCGGGGGAGTGCGCTGGAGGGGGGTCCCCCACACGAGCCCTGCCGACAGTGTTCTGGCGCCTGGGGAAGGACCCTGAGCCAGAGGCGTCCTGCTGAGCCGCACCCGGGCTCCTGCCCACAGCAAGCGGGCCGGTGACCGCCTGGAGACCCCACGTTGCTGTGCACTGTGTTCATGAAGGAGACGGCCGGGCAGAGGGAGAAGCCCGGCTGTGAAGCAGGCGGGACCCACGGGGAGGGGAGAGAATGGTCCCAGCCGGCCCCCGCCCCCGTGCCAACGGATCAGTCACTGAACGTGGGGGCCTGGGAGGGGTGCGGCCTTCGCTGGGGGCGTGGGGCAGTCACTTGGGGGTGGCAGCGTGCTGCTGGGGGCCGGGCGGCCGAGGGGGGTTTGCAGACTCGCTCCCTCGGGGGCGGCTGCGAGTGTTTTGGGGAAGAAGATGGAGCAAGGACATTCAGTGAGGAGCTGCCCACAGGACCCACTGGTGCGGGCAGAGGATGCCAGGTGCGCTGTGGGCCTGGGCGGCCTCATGTGTGGGTTCAAGCGAGTCCTGGCCCGCGACAGGGGGGCCCGGGGTGGGGGCCCCGGCGAGAGGCAGCGAGGACGCGAGCACACGGCAGGAACCAGAGATGCTGTTTTATTTACACCACAAGAGCGACAAGCTGTCTGATGAGGTACAAAACGCTGGACTCCGGGGCAAGTGGAATGGAGTCGGCTGTCAGAGGAGGACACCGTTGTCGGGGAAAACCCGCCCACACAGAACAAAACGAGAATGAGAAAACCGAGAACAAAATCTCCAACTCCACTGAGCAAAAGAAAGAACCGTTGGAAGGTCCAGACGATCAGAGAGAACGGATTACGTTACAGAAGAAACAGGTGGCCGCCACCGCGGCGGACCCCACGTGGAGCGTGCTCAGGTGCCACGGGGGCCGCGGCGCCGCGACCCGTCTGCGAGAAGCTCTTGGGTGAACAGGGTCAGCCCCCTTATATATATTATATATACGTCTCATAAACTGGAGAACAGCGCCTCCACCATGGGGCACACACACCGAGAACCCAAACAAACAAACTGTCCGCTTTCTTCTTCTTCCACTCGGAGACGCTCAATCCCGTCGGACTTGGCCGCGAGCCGCGTGGGGCAGGAGCGCGGCTCGGTGACCAGGGACACGCGGCCTCCTCCGGACGCCAAGTCGGACTGTGAGCCGCGGCGCTCCCCCCGGCTCACGGCCGCAAGTGGACTCCTAGCCACGCGTCATCCAAAAGCAACGCGAAAGTCAATACAGCTGTGCGGAAAGGGGCGCTTTCGGGCCACGGGCCGGACCGCTCCTCCGTCGGGGCCGCTGGCCGCCGGCCCGCCGGGCCCTGTGCAAGAGCAGAGGGCACAAACGCAACGAATGCCTCCAAGTCAACTGAAGAGAGACGGGCAGATCGCCTTGACTTCTGTGTCGTTTCCCTACAACACTGTTTCCACATAAATACAATAACTCTATTATTGGTATGTCACAAGTGCTAGATAAAACTTTTCTTCTTAATATGACAAATGTGTTAAGTAGTCCTTTTTAGTTTTCTTACAATAAAAAGTACAATTTCTTAAGAATAAGTTCAAGAAGACGCAAACGTTCCCCCCCCACCCCCGACTCGCCTTCAAGGTCTCGTGTGGTTTTACAGAAAAATTCCCATCTTTTGTATCTGCAAATGTCGTGAGAGGGGAACCAAAAAAGGCATTTTTTTCTTCTTCCCCAAAGCTGCCGAGTTTGGCGTGCAAAATCTGTGTACAATATAAAGACATGCCGGTCATAGAGTCCATGCAACCTCCAGCTGTAGGAACTTAAAAAAATATATTCATATATGTTTATATATATATTTATATATGTATCAATGCCCGTAAAACACGTGGGCCCAAAAGTCTACAAAAAGAATGGAATGAGCACATGGCTGTGACCAGTAAAGAAGGAATGTTCTGATTGAAAGTAAAACCCAGAAACGCGGCCGCCGGCGCCGCGTTCGTGTCCGAGCAACGCCCGGCGGTCCTTCCTCTGGAAACAGACTTTTAAAAGAAGTGGAGAAAAACTGAAACACTCTGACAAAGTGGCCCTTCGGGGCCGAGGGGCTGGCGGCCGCCTGCTGGTGGGGCTCGGGCACGTCGTGGCGCGGCTGGAGCCGAAAGGGCGGGCGCCCCGTGTCCCGGCGGCACCGTGGGGTTTCCCACGAAGGGACATAAAGTGCTCGCTCGCTGACCCCTGGCTGGCCAGTGCCCCCGAGGCCTCTGCAAAGGAAGAAAAAGGCTAAAGGTGCCGGGGCCAGAGAGGGCAGGTGAGGCGCCCTCCCTGGCGTGGGGTCCCGCAGACCCTGGGGCAGGCCCTCCGCCGCCCGCGCTGGCGGCTGGCGGCGGGAAGGGCTGAGTGTGTCTTCAAAGAAAAGAAAAGGCTACACGGTAATGCTTTAAGCACGTCTCTGGCGCTGGAGCGAGCTGACCAACGCAGCATGCTCCCCTGCCAGGCCTCTCCGCGGAGGGCGTCTCCCCGAAGGAGACCGGGAGTGAGCCCGCCGCGGATAACTCCCTCACCCAGTCACCCGTAAAAAGCGTGGGATGACCTCTTCCTCTCTAAGAGCCACGGCCGGCAGGCGGCAGGGGGGTCCCACAGGCCGTGCAGGGGCCGGGCCGGGCCCTGCTGCCACGCTCATGCCCCGACGGCCCCGACGGCCGACGTGGGTCCCACACACCGGCGCCTCCCGCCGAGGTGGGCTTCCGAGCAAAGTGGGGTCAGTGGGAGGAGAAAGCCACACGGGCCCCGAGACCTTCTGTCCTGCTCTGGGACCGCCGTCCTGGGCCTGACCACCAGCATCCCGACGACCAAGCCAATCCAAGAATTTGGATTCGTCTGGCCGGAAGTCCGGCTGCATCAGTGTCTCCTTCAGAAGCTACCCCGTGAACGGGGCCGAACTCGGGGACGCGGCTCGGGGTTCCCTCCCACGGGAGCGCTGTGCCTGAACCCAGTACATGCTTTGGAATGAAATTGGTGACTTCAAGTGCTGGAAAATAAGTTACCAGGAAAAGGTGACGGTCAGTTACTGTCAGCGAGAGAAAGAGCGAGGACTGGCTGCCCTGGTCAGGAATCCGTGCTGTCCCTGCAGGCTCGCCAGGCAGCAGGGGCCCCTCGACTCCCCGCAGCCACAGGTTCCAAAACCCGGGGCCTGCTGCGTCCGGCCAGGACCCCGGCCATGCGGCTGCAGCGGGGACACCCCCAACAGGTGTGGGCCTCACTCGGGCCCCATGCGTTGCTGACATGCTTTAAAAGGTCTTTGGAAAACTGAATTTTAAAATGCTGTCCCGACAACGCGGTCAGAGAAGTTGAAACCGGAGTTTCGTGAGTGCTGACGGCCCGCGGTGTCTGGCGAGTGACCCTGCCCACAGCGCGGCGGAGGGGAGGACACAGCACCCCCGTAATACTGCCGATGTGGGGGGAAGAGGAGCCCCCGGTCTGGACGCAGCCGCGGGGACGGAGCGGGACAGACGCCCTGCTGGCGTCGCCGTGGAGACCACGCGTCCCCCGACTCGCACGAGCTCACTTTCCGAAAATGGCTGCCACACAACACTGCTCACTGTACAGAAATGAACGAGGATGAAAATGATAAAAAAACACAACCTTTAAAAGTTAAAAAAAAAAAATGTACAAGCAAGAAGTTAGAAAGAAAGAAATCTTAGACATTGTTACCATTCAGGAAACTGCTAAATGGTGAGAAAAAATGTAAAATTCACAAAACAATGCTTATTCAGGATCTCTTTGTGAAAAATTCATACAAAAATCAACAACAAATTTATATCCTTTGCTATAAAAACTCATTAGGTACATATGTGCACGGAGGCTTGGAGCGGGAGGGGTCCTGTCCGAAAAGAGCAGAACGAAAGCACGCACCTGCTGGGTAGCTGCCCAGCGGCGGACGTGTTGGCGATCTGAAAGCTATCCAATCTGGAGTTCAAAAATACGTGAGTTTCAAACGAGATCCCTTTCCGTAAGCACCTTGATGTCTAATTCACAAGTCATTCATTCGCCAGGGACCTTTACGATCTGCATTTATTATATATATATACTCTTTCTATAAATGCATTATAAATATTTTATCAAGATTTCATAAGAATCAAGTTTCTTAGCTTGGAATACATTGGAATATATATTATACATATATATATTTATTTATACCTAAAATTTAAGCAATACTTCATGCTACTTGCTTTTAATAAAAAGCATTCCGATCATAACACTGGAAGTGTGCCTAGGACATGCTTCACAACCAAATGGAGATGCTCAATTGTTATAGGATGTACGAGAAAAGAACACTTTGGATTCATTTAAAATTTGTTGGACTTCAAAACCCCCAACAGTATTTGCCACTTTGCTGGAACTACCTCCGTTTCTCTTAAACAGCACTAAAGCGAACCCGGGCCTGCAGGCCGGCGGCCCCCAGAGCCCCCCATCCCGGGCCAGCACGCAGCCACAGGAAACTGTCCCACCAATTCCTGCTGTTTATTTTTTTCTTAAGGCATTGTTCCTCAGACGTCAGAAAACCCAGCCACAAAAATCCATCAGAGCAATAAAAAAAAGGCACAAACTCGCATCTTCCGATGGCTTGGAGAAACCAAAGCCAGTTCCCGCGGGCTCCCGCTTCGGTGTGCGTCCAGCTCTCCCCCGCACGCACCGCCCCGGCCCCCCGCCCCGCCACGGGCCCCCCCGCACGCGCCGCGGTGCACCGCTGGGCTCTGGGACGGGCCGGCGCCCGAGAGAACGTTCTCTTGAACAAAAGAAGCTACAGGATGCGTTGAGTGGTTTACACGGAGACTGTGGAATTGTGGGTAATAATCAACTGTAAGCACCAGTTTTCATCGAGTCTGTTTTGTATTATTAGATCTTTGATTTGCGTCTTCCTTCCCTCGCGGCCACGGAGCGGGCAGCTCTGCCGCGAGCCGCCACAGGCTTCCTTCCTCCGTGGCCTCCGTCGAGGGAGCCGAGAGCCCGGCTGCCAGTGGGTCCCGGTCCGCGCAGGGCTGCCCGCCGGGGAGCCGGGCCGGGCGGGCGGAGGCCTCCCCCTGCCGCTCCAGCCGCGGTCAGAGGACGCGGGCAGGCCGCACACAAACAGGAGCTTTGTCGGCGGAGCTTCGAGACGGGACAAACAAACAAGAGGCCCGCAGCTGCGCGGGAGGCTACAGCGGCGGCTCCTCCTCCATGGGCTCCTCGTCGGGTCTGCGGCGGCGCCGGGCACAACAGAGACACAGAGCCCGCGGGGTGAGGGCAGTGCCACCCGCCGGCCACCCGCCCACCGCGCCCCCGCCACCGCCCCTGCCCCGGACGGCGGCCGGGACGGGGCCCCGCTCGGAGCGAAGGCTCCTCAACGGTCCCCTTGGGCCTTTCCCGCAGCAAGAGGTGGCCGTGGCGGGACCCCTGCCCTCCGTCCCTCCGTCCCTCCGTCCCTCCGTCCCCCGCCCGGCTGGCCGCGCACGAGGCAGGGCTGCGGGGAGAAGCCACGTCCCGCCCACGACAGCCGAGGCCCGGGCTGTGGGCAGCAGGGCCTGCTGGCGGGGAGAGACGCTCACCTCTTCTCGGCGGGCTTCACGCCCACGGACAGCGAGGCCATGGCGGTGACGGTCTCGGCTTCCTCGTTCTCGCACTTCTGGGCCTCTACCAGCGAGCGCCCCACCGTGGAGCAGAGACGTGGCAGGGAGCGCCAATACTGGCCTGAGCGGAGAGGCGTGGTTACTGGGCTCCCCCCGCTCAAGCCTCCTCACGGGCGCCCTTAAAAGCACGTCTTCCAGGAGCCAGAAGCCAGGGAGCACCTGGCTCACGGCTCACAGCAACTGGGCCCCTGGGAGAGGCGGCCAGCGGAGTCCGGTCCTCCCTGAGGCAGGGCGCCTGGGATGGGCCGGGGGTCTGGGGGGCCTCCCCCGGGACCCTCAGAGACGAGGGGGGCCTCAGCGTGAGGGGAACGAGCAGGGGGGCCAGGCCGGAGCTAGTCACTCGGTGTCTGCTCGCACACGGGCTTCTCAGCGGGGAGGCTGGGGGGAACCCAGCGTCTGCACCGGGGACCACAGGGCAGACCCACCTACGGGACAGTCTCAGTGACTTGGGTCACCCCATGCCCCCGGGCAGCCCAGGCAACTCACTGTGGATTTCAATGACTTTCTCCATGGACCGGACCGCGTTAGCGTTGGGTCTCTGCTGTAAGACCTTCTCTGGGAGAGGATCAAGCTAGAAAATAATATATAAATACACAGTGAACGTACAGGGTGTCAATCCCCATGTGCATTACAACGGGACAAAGTCGGTTTCTTGAGTGTATTTGTGGACAGAGACGAAGAAAAAGCCAAACATGGCTTTGCTATTTACCATACGATTTTTTTTAAACAAAAGTAGATTTATTTTCTTTGAGATATTTTCCCAGGGGACCGTCAGGTGTATTCGTGAGCTCCTGCCTGAGTGGACACCACACCCAGGAGTGGGCTGGTGCAGAAGGATGTCTGCTTGGGACCCACTGAGACACCATCTACACCATCACACAGCATGAGGGAAATAATGAGAACCTTTGGAAATACCACTTTCACGTCTGTAGTCTTACACATAAGAATGCCTGAACATCCACTGACGATCTTCTTCACAAAATGGGGAAACGGTAAAAGAAAGAAGACAGTGAGTGGAGTCTCTCCGAGGGGGGCCCTGTGCTCCCAGTGTCCCCTTCGGTGCAGACCGCAGAGGATAATAAGGAAGCGTAAGCCAGTCAGAGACCCACAAGGCACGCCGGGGCGTCTGCAACATGACAACTAAGATGCTTGGGGAAATACATGATGAAAACACAAAAATAATTTTAAAAAACTTTAAATAATTAGACAAGCCTATAACACCAGGGGAGATCTGCTGGGTTCCAGAAGGAAGCTGGAACTGCCTGGGGTGGTCACATATCCTGGGACAGGCTGGGGGCCGTGCAGGCCTGTGTGGGAATGACCACAGTCCTCCCAGGGATGAGCCAGGCTCCTGCAGACCACGTACCCGCAGACACCTGGCGGGGGGAGGTTTGTTCTTAGCCTGGGCTCTGCAGAGAAGGGAAGCGCCGGCCGCGGTCTCCCTGAGAATCTGCCTGGTTCACACGCCGTAAGCGGAGGGGCTGGGCGCCTGGCAGAGCAGCCGTGGGCCCCCTCATGAGGCTGCTGCCTCGTGCTTTCAGTTCAGTTCCAGAATGCTGGAGTCCCCAGCCAAAACCATCATAAAACACGGAAGTCAGCCAGTGCGGTCTGGGCTCCGGAGAAACCAGCAAGGTCTCCAACACCACCCTCCAGTAAAAGGAGCCAGGCTCCTGGTCCTTTCCGAGGCTGGGGCACGGCAGATTTTAGAAGAGCCTGGCGCGTCCTGCAGTACCAGAGACGGAGGGAGCGCTCAGGAAATGACAGGCGGGCTAAAGGGACGCACACGAGGCCAGGCGGGAAAGAGACCACGGCACGGTTCTGGACCGTAACTCAGAGCGTGGAGTGTCCAGGAGTCTGCGCTGATGACCGAGCAAGTAACAAGGAGGAGACACATGTTCCTCAAGAAGAATTTCACATAATTTGTGTACACACGCCCTCTCCAAGAGGTGGAGCGGAGTACCTTGAAAAACAAGACATACACTGAGGTAGAGTCTACAAAGTACCTGACTGGTGTTCTTTGCTGAAAATTATCAACATTTCAAAAATGACAACCAAGGGAAGGCTGAGAGGCTGCCACAGCCCAGAGGAGAGTAAGGACATGGAACGGCTGGACGCACAGTGGGGTCCAGGATGGGGACCCTGCCACGGTGAGGGCAGTCGTGGGAAGGCGAGCGAAATCCGGGCATCGTCTGGCCTAGCAGGGCCGGGTCAGGGCTGGCTCCCGGCCTGAGACAAAGGCTCCCCCGCGGTCAGATGGCACCGAGAGGAAACCGTCCGAGGGCCTATGGGAGCTTGGGGGCCAGTTCTGCAACTTTCCTCTAGGTCCAAAGCTACCCAGAATTAAAAGTCTAGTAAAAAAATGCAGATTTGGATCCTCAAAGACTGTGATTATTCAAATGCTCAGTTTTAAACTATAAAGTATGTTTAGTATGTATTAAAAATAAGAGACAAATGTAGGATTACTGAACTGAACTGGAAGATTTGAAAGAGAGCCAAATAGAACTTCTAAAAATGAAAATGCAACAGCAGGAACTGGAAACTCCTATCAGCTAAGGAGAACACCGGTAACCTGGAAGCGACAGCCGAAGAAACGACTCTGGACGCACTGGGGACATGGGGAGCGGGCAGAGGGGGAGGGTCTGTGTCCCAGAGGGTGGGGGACGAGACCCGAGCAGGAAGAGTCACACGACACGCCCACACCCAGGTGCTCCGGAGCGAAGCCGCAGAGCTCCGGGGATGAGCAGAGAGCTGGAGAAGAAGGACAGTCTGCAGGGGGATGCAGCCCGCCAGCCACCAGCTCCCGCACGGCACAGAGCAAGGCGGTCGCTTCAGAGCGTCCAGAGAGAACATGACTGTCGGCCACAACTGTGGCCCCGTCAGTCAAGAACGAGGGCAGGGGCACCCGGGTGGCTCAGTCTGTTAGGCGTCTGACCCTTGATCTCAGCTCAGGTCATGATCTCAGGGTTGTGAGTTCAACCCCACGTTGGGCTCCATGCTGGGTATGGAGCCTGCTTAAAAAAAAAAAGAACGAGGGTAAAATCACAACTTGAATAAAGGCAAACAAACAGGGGACGGTGACACTGGTGTCCCTCTGCCAGGAAACGTACGGGGTGTGCTGGAGGCACAGTGGTCCCGGGTGGCGGTCGGAGAAACGAGGGGCGATGATGCACACGAATGCAGGAAAGGCCACGGACACAGGGACTACATTAAACAACAGTAATGGTGTCAAGTCAGTGACTACGAAGGAAGGAAGGAAGGAG
>NW_023270377.1:1950807-2024362 GCF_011800145.1 Mirounga leonina | reverse complement strand
GGAGGAAGGACAGAAGGACAGAAGGAAGGAAGGAAGGACGGAAGGAAGGAGGGAAGAAGGAAGGACGGAAGGAAGGAGGGAAGAAGGAAGGAAGGAAGGACGGAAGGAAGGAGGGAAGAAGGAAGGAAGGAAGGAGGGAAGGACGGAAGGAAGGAGGGAAGAAGGAAGGACGGAAGGAAGGAGGGAAGGAAGGAGGGAAGAAGGAAGGAGGGAAGAAGGAAGGACGGAAGGAAGGACGGAAGGAAGGAGGGAAGAAGGAAGGAAGGACGGATGGAAGGAAGGAGGGAAGGAAGGAAGGAGGAGGGGGAGAGGCCAGTCAGGGACCGCACACACACCCCGGGAGGGGCCGGGGTGGGGGCTGCCCAAGGGAGCCAGTAAACACAGGACAGCGGCTGGCATGGGTCCGTCTCGGCCAAGCAAGTGACTTTTCGGTAAAGCCACGTCCAAAGGGGTGTGCTGTGTTTGGTCTGTGGCCCCACGTGGGTCCGGGTGGCGTGGGGAGGGAAGAGGCCACTGACCGCATCACAGGGATGTGCTGACATCTGTAAGGGTCACCCCTGGCAACCGGCAGCCGTGTACCTTCCCCCCACCGGAGGGGACGGGCGCCATGTGGGGGACCCTCAGTCATGTGGGGACAGGGCAGAAGAGGGGAAGCACGCAGCACAGAGACGCAGAAACGAGTCTGGAAAAAGCAAAGCCACGGAAAATGAGGCGCAACCAAACCCACCATAAGGACCAGTGTCCACTTAACGGGCAGCCCGTGCACTATCGAGAAAACCCATCCTGGAATCCAGCCTCGCGCTGTTTATGGAGGAAGCGACTGGACAGGAGGTGGCGGGTTCCCCGCACGACATGTGTAAACGGAAAACTGTGGCTGGACGTAAAGGACGGCTCTACACGGTGACAAAAATGCCAATTCATCAAAAGGATGTGATGCTTTAAAGTTTGTGCACATTTGGTAAAATTGCTTAACATGCAGGAAGTGAACGTCGCCAGAGCCAACGGAGGTGAGCAGACGCGCCACGCGAGGGGGGGTGGCACGTCCTCCTCAGAAGGAGCAGACGGGGTCGGCAGAGAAAACCAAACGTGAAGGGCACGACGGCGAGACTGAGCGATGGACAGAGGTGTGGGGATGGGGCGGAGGAGGCGCGCTCCCTCAAACGTGCGTGGACGTCTACGCAGGCAGACCGCTCCCCCCACGATACCACCACACCTGTTCTTAGCACAGCGTCTGTCAGAAACTAGGCACAAATGAGAACCATGCGGCCGTGAGGTTGGAAATTAAATAGCACAGCGATCACGGGTCCCTGGAAAGCAGGAGATGCTTAGAAATGAAAAGCAATGAAAATGCCACGTACCAGCGTGCGAGGTGCAGCCAATACTGAGCCTAATGCAGACGTCAGAGCAAGTAGGTGCTCAGTTTAGGAAGGGAGCAAGAGAACAGTCCTGGGGAAAGAAGTAAAGACACAGAAAAGGGGCAGAAACAAATTCTGGAAAGGGAAGGCTACTGTATTCTTTGAAACGGCTTAACTGGACAAGTTCCGATACGACTGGGTAAGGGAGCCACCGAGGCACAAATGTGGACCAGCAGGGAGAGGGGCCGCAGCATGAGTGCGGCGAGGAAAACCGGCCAAGGTGGGCGAATCTCCATGGCCCAGGAGAACTCTCGCAGTCAAGGAAGAGGTTACTCTGATCCTGCGCTCACTCCTCCAGGGGTCAGAAAAAGAGGAGACGCCTAACTGTCCATCAGTCCGTCCACCCACCCACCCATCTGCCCATCTTGCCTTTCATCCACCTACCCATCCATCCAATTTCCCCCTCGGGAATAAACAGGAAAAATACGGTTTAGGAGAAACAGGGGCCAAAGCCGTGAACTTCACTAGAAGAGAAAGTCTAAGCTGCCAACAGGCACCTGGGAAGATGCTCGGCACCAGCAGCGACGAGGAAATGATCCGCCCCGCCCTGGGTGCTGTTCACCCCTCCCACTGGCAGAGCTCAAGTGTCAGGATGCCAAGTGTTGCCGAGGCCCGGTGCAGGGAGCTCACCCCAGCCGCCAAGCTGCAACAACCCGCTGGGTCCCAGGCAGGACAGAGACAGCTCTGCTGCCCCCCGCAGCTGGGACCCCTCGCGGGGACGGGGATCCCCGAGAGCGGCCTGCCCAGCCAGGTCCTCTGTTGAGGGCGGTGAGGAGCAGAGCGCAGGCTCCGCCCCGGCACGAAGCCCCACCCACCGGGGCGGGGTCATCAGCGCCTGCGGCATCCTGCCTGCCTGTTCCGCCCAGACTCTAGTATTTGTCAGAAGTTCAGTTTTAAGAACAAAAAGGGTTTTAGGAACATAACTCATTCCATAAATTATCACTCTGAAGCAGAGGGGTGCATCAGAGCGAGGGGGGCGCACCTGGCTCAGCTGCTCCCCCATCCCGGGGTGGGGGCTCCCCACGGCCTGTCTCCCAGCGGGACCCACGCTCCAGGGCAGCTGGCCCTCTGGGGTCTTATGTCACCCTCCCCCCAACACGTCTCGAGCCACCCCGGGGGATTGGCCGGCCCACGCATCAGTGCCGCAGCTGGGCTGGCAATGGGGGCTGGCTCGTTCTGTCCCTAGCACCTGGCAAAGGCCGCTGGAGGGTGGAGGCCTCACCACGTGCTTGCACAAGGAGCAAACAAGGAAGGAGGGTCCTTACCCCGTGCCGGCAACCTTGTCCGCTCTGCCTGTCATGCAGTTACGTGGAATCCGGGGGAGACCACGACAAACCTAGGGCACAGTGCCCTCCCGGGGGCAGGGTGCTCAGAAGCCCGAGGGGAGTCTCAGGAGGAAAGGGGTAAAGGGACAGAAAGGCAAGCACAGTGAGCAGCGGTGATGGCTGGTTTCCGCGGGGTCCAGTGACGACTGGGAGAGCAGAAGGGGTCAGCACGAGGCTGCGATGCGGCTGAGAGTAGGAGCCCCCAGACAGCGCCCCCGCTGGCGCCTGGTCAGCTCACCCCACAGTCACGCAGCAACCGGCGCTGGGCTCTGCTCCAGGGCCAGGGACGTGACACAGACTGCTTCTAGGCTCGACTTAAGAAAAACGGACCAGGAAAGGGGAGAAACTTCATGACTCAAAATACTACCCCCTTACTAGTTGGGATTCTATTCTTTCATTTAATATATATCTTCTGGGCAGCCCACTAAGTGCAAATCCCTGTTCTACAAACTTGGGGTTTGTCAGTGAACAAAGCAGACACCCATCCCCCGGCCTTACAGCGTCTCCTTCCCGGGGAGGGACCGCCCGTCAGCTAAAACCATACTGGATGAGTAAACCCAACAGAATGTCCAAAGGTGCTGAATGCCATGGAAAAGCACCGAACAAGGTCCTGGGACACAGGGTGCGGGTGGGCAGGCTGCTATGTCCACGCGGGGGGCAGAGGGGCCCTCACTGAGCAGGTGAACTTTGAGCAAAGAGCAGGAAGAAGCAGGACAGGTGAAGCCCCGGCTCCCTGGGGAGCAGGACAGGCTGTGGCCAGGCAGGGGGAGGGGGCAAAGTGCTGGAGGGGAGGGCGGGTCTGGCTGGTGCAGAGCAGAGGGGTGATCTGGTCCATCCCTGGCAGGCAGCAGTGACTCTCCCACAGGCGGGGTCGAGTGGGGGTGTAGGCGAGGGGAGTAGAGAAATGAGAGTCGGAACCCACACTGTAGAGGGGTCTAAGGGACAGGAGAGGGCAGCCCTGCTGGGCGCGTGGCCATACCCTCTTGGGGTCTTTGTGATCTGGAAGGGGAGCTCAGCTGGAGAAATAGGTCACTTAATGCCAAAGCATCCCGCTCGGGCTGTGGGCCTGCTCTGAGAGCTGGCTCTTCTGGGGGGAACAATGGACCGGCTATAGGCAGAGTCCTGTCCTGAGAGTGACAGACAGGAGACCCCAAGGCGACCTTCATACCGCGTCCACCCCCACCTCAGTCTGCAGACTTCAGAACCAAACTGGAAATGAGGCTTATCATGTTCAGTCTTTAAAAAGCTGGCCTTAGCAAAAGTGGGCAGGAAAACACTCAGAGACCGTCCAACGTTGAGGACGAGGAAACTCTGCCCCACGCAGACCACGCTTGGTCCGGTAACAGCGGCTCAGGGCTCCCGCTGTCTTTTTAGGTATGGAAATCATTTTCTGCTCCATAGTTTCAAAGGGCTCACACTTTAGGTGAGAAGGATCGACAGATGACAGCATCCTGACAAAAGGGTTATTAAAATACGCCGGCAGAACTTGGGTGCACGCTCATGCTTGTCAGAACGCATAGAACTCTACGTGCTTGGGAGTACCTGCGCTGGCCAGGAAAACTTTAGCGATGGCGGAGCCAGGCCCCCGTCCTCGGGGGCACCTGTCCCATCCCCACTGGGGGCTTTTCTCCGGCCGGCACCAGGCGGCCAGAGCCCCCGGGCTGTCACACAGCCAGGTCCCCGGCCCACGTAGGTCACACAGCAGGTGCGCCTGCCCCTCCTTCCATCCAGAGGACACAGAAGACGTCACAGGAGGACCACGTGTAGCTATGTGACCCCACGCCCACTGCACGCACGCCTGCCCGTGCCCACCAGGCCCTGCCCAGCCTCCCCTCGGCACTGCGCCCGCTAGCTGGCTCCCGCCTCTCTGTTCCCCGAGCGCTGTCGGTCCAGCCAGTGCTTCCCCCACAGCCTCTTGGCCTCAGCAGGGCTGCTCCCCAGGGACAGATTTCAGTCCTCGTCCTCCTTCCAGGGGCATCAGCACTGTGGACCACGCCCCAGGGGGCTCTGTGCCCTTGGCCGCAGTCATGACAGTGAGCCTCCGGGGGCCTCCGGGGGCCCTGGGCCACCGCCTGGTCACTCTTTGAAGCTTCAGCTCCCAGCTCATGCCAGCGGTGTCCTCCGCCAGCTCCCTGCTGTCCCTGAGCATGTCCACAGCCGCTCATGGCTGGGGCCCAGGGGTGGCCCTGCCCCGCCCCGCCCCCCTGCTCCAGGCAGCACGCCGCCGGGAGTGCCTGCCGAAGTGTCCGTCCGACACACCGCGCTCCAGCCCCCAACGGCTGTGGGGCAGAGGAGGGGGGCTCGGCCCAGCTTTCTTGCATCAGAAAGATTTTTAAGAGACCTTGATAAAACGAGTGCTTCCTGCTCTTTGATGTGCTTAAGGAAAAGAACATTTTCTTGTTGGAGAAGCAAACACCCAGGAAGCAAGAACAGGCATGAGCTGAAAGCCAAGTTCTTTATTATTTTAAAATAACTAGCTCTAAGAATCAAAAAGCTTCAGGACGGTTTGGATATATTACTCAATTGCCTTTAAACTTTAACAAAAAAGGGGGGAGAAGATTGCTTTATGTAAAAAAGAGTGGGTGAAATGTGGACACTTCAAAAACAGACTGGTGTTCTATTCTAGAAGAGTCAAGTGCAATCTACCTGACCAGGAAGGAGACATGACACAGGGCTCCGGGGTCTACTGGGGACTTAGCTTAAAATGGACACCAGGCAGGACAGGAGGCTGTCAGGGGACAGCAGAGCCGCCTGAAGCCCACTGCCCACACCCCCATGGCCGGCCACGGCCCGCCCCAACGGTGGCCAGGGAGCACGAGCTCCGGACCCCATGGGGCACGTGGGTGCAAAGCAATTCCTCACGGGGAGCCAGGACCTGGTGCCTCTGACTGCCGGTCCTGCTCTGACTGCCGGTCCTGCCTCCCTGGTGCGGAGGATCTCGACTCTCCTCCTCCAGCCCCTGAGCTCAGCCACCGCGGGCTACCGCCCCAGGAGGCCCAAGAGGGGTTTCCTCCATGACTGCTGCTCGAAGACTGTGCCCACTCGGTCACCGCCCTCCTCTGGGTGTGTGAGCCCAAGACTGAGACACCATGCTTTCCTCCCTGGTGACACACTCCCCGGGGACACCTGGCCTTCCTCCCCTTGCCGGGCCAGCTCACGCACAGGACACGCACGGAGCTGCCCGAGGATCTGACCCCAAATCAGGCCAGGCTCACCCGGGATCCTTTGCTTGTATGGCTGATGCCAGGACCTGCGTCCTGACCTCACTTTTGCCTCCGAACACCGTGTTGTCAGCTCTGTCCACCCTCAGCCTGGAGGGGCACAGGCCACACACCTCATCCTACTGTGTCCACAGAGGGCCTTCTGTGGCTCACCCGAGTCAAAGGGAGCAATGCTGACTGCAAATGGCTTGAGGATAGAGCCCTACATCCCACCACTGGAGACCTGTCTAAACGTCATCATTCCACCCTGTCTTACTGGACGCAGTCAAATTTGATGTGTGCCTTCGAGGGCCTGCCTGAACCCCGCTTTGTATCTCCCGTCAGAGCCCTCCTCAAATGCCTTGCTGGCCCCACCGTCTGCCTCATGTCCCCGCTGGGGGTCTAGGAGGGCAGCCTCGGGGTGAGCCTGAACCAGCTCTCGGAGACGTGCCTCCTGGAGGAACCCTAACAGGCGCTCACGCTTCCAGGCTGAGACACTGCAGGGACGGGGCCCCAGGACGCATCGATGGTGCGTGAGACGGGCCTCCACAGGGGCCTTCCTAGGCCAGGCAGGGGCAGCCCTGCTCGGGGGAAGAGGCTGGTACTCATCATATCACCCTTTCCTGGGGCTTCGGGGCCATCTGGCCTTGGGTGTCCCCCAACGGGTCAGTGCAGTGGGAGTGGCGCCCTCCCCACCGGGTAGTGTCCACCTTGCCTCCCCGGCACCCACCCTCCAGGCCACTCTGCTCTCCAGCCTTTCCCAGGACGGGACATCAGGGGTCCTCACAAGTGGCCCGGGTATCCCAGCACTGCCCGCGCCACGGGTGGCCCGTCCTCCCGAGCTGTGTGTCCTCCAGCCTCATTTCAGGGCCTTGTCACGCGGGCTCCCTTGAGTCTTGGTGGTGACCAGCAGGAGGGTGGCCAGCACAGGGACAACGGCACCCCCACTGGACACCCAGGGAGCCTGCCCCGCTGGACTGTGTCCTCGCCAGCTGCAGACCTGCACACGTCCGTTTCGTCTCCTGAGGAAGGGGCTGTGAGTCCCAGGGACGGCGCGGGAGCAGAGCTCGAGGGCTGCCTCCAGGCGTCCCGCACGTGGGCGCCCGGCACCTCCCTGCTCAGGCCGGGCCCTGCCTGTGCTCCCCGCGGCAGCAGCTGACTTGCTTCTGGGACGCAGGCGGCCACGCCACAGCAAGCACCAAGAGGAAGCTGTGCTGTGAGGGGCCGGGACCCGCCCTTCAAGGGGGTCAGGAGGTAGGTGTGGGACCCCGTATCCAAAGGCCTGTGGACGGACTTAGAATTTCAGGAAGAGCACATTTCCAAAAATCCAAGTGGAAGCTACAGGTAAGTTCCGTGTCACAAACTTCAGAGGCTCGGCCAGCTGCAGAGCATCCTGTCGAGGGCGGCAGCCCCCCGCCTGATGTCCCGTCCACTCCCAGCTGGGCAGCTCTCCCCACCCGGAGTGCCAGCCAGGAGGGAGGGGCCCTGGCCCAGTGTCATTCCGGAATGTGATGCTCCCAGGGACTCTCTCCTTTGACCCCTTCGCTCCCTCTCCCATCTGGACCCTCTGAGCTCAGCTGTGCAAGCCAGCGTCTCCCTGACGTGGTCCTGCGGCCCCAGGGGGGACATAACACAGGGCCCCCAGCCTGGGCATTGCCTACAGGTTCAGAGCAGGGAGCCGGGGCTCCACGCCCCAGCCTGCAAGACCAGCACAGGGACACTGTCCCCAGAACTTACCTGAGAACCTCCCCGAGAACTGACTGTCCACAGAGAAGGAAGCGAGATGAGAATATTCTCAACACGACCCACATGCAAAGGTGAGCACCTTTAAAATACAGGATCCTGAGCCACGTTTACAGAGAAGAGGGCTCTCGGTAGTGCTCTTGCTCACCTCCTTCTGCCCTAACCAGAGAGCCTTGTCCAACGGGTGAGCATTAACCCAGAGCCAGAGCACAGCTGTAACAGGTCTGGGCCCCGAGCCCGTGCACAGAGCAGCCCCAGGCCCCTTGGTCCTCCTACCTCGTTGCCCAGCAAAGCAGAAACACATGCTTCCGAGGCATCGCAGATAGCCGTGAGGTCGTGGCCCCCCTCCAGGGCCAGAACGATCCGGCCGCCAGCCAAGCCCATCAGCTGCTTCGTCAGGTACCCGAAACCTGCAAGAGGAAAAGGGAGATGCGCGCGGAGGACAAGGGCGAGCCGCGGAGCCGACGCCTGGCTGCGGATCAAAGCGCCCAGAAACGCATTACATCACATTACAGAGACCCAGGGGGCTGGCGCTCCGAAACACATAATAGAAGCCAGGTCTGATTGTAATAAATTCATTGAAGAATTTCAGTTTGGGATTCTTTTTGATCTGTTTGAGAGTAGGAATTACGGTTTTGGTGCTTTGATTTTATAATGCCGCAAATCATCTCGTTTGGGGGAAGGAAGGAACCCCAGGAGGAGCCCCTCAGCTTGCATGCTGGGACCATGGAGGGGGGAGCATGAGCTCGTCCCCACGGTGTGCCCTCGCAGCCTGGGGACCAGAGGGCCGGGGGTTCTGGTCAGCGGTGTGCTGAGCACATGTGTGTGCGTGTCCATTCGCGGGCACACGCACCACCGGGCGGGCCCCTCCTGGACTCTTACACCCCGCGTCTGGCGGGTCTGGCTTTCACCGACAACCACAGCGTGCCCCCTGCACCCACATCCCCTCCCGTCCACAGAGAGCGCCTGGCGGGTAATGGTGATTACCATCCTCACCAGAAGCGTCTGACGTTAATTAGAGCTGAACAAAACTGCGCCACCCTGGTCAGCAGCCCCGTCACCAGCTGTCACCAGCACACTGGGCCCAGGGCTGAGCGGCGCTCCTGGCGGCTGTGGGCCTGGCGAGATCGAAACCTCCCGAAGCCTCGGCTTCGCCTCTGTCTGACGGAAACAGTGACGCGGGCCCCGAGCGCACCTGGTCCTGCGCTTCACGGGAATGCACCTTCCGCAGAGGGAAGGTCCGTGGCCGCCCTCAATCGAGCACGTCTGGGGACAGCATTCTCCCACAGCATTTGCTCACTCTGCATCTTTCTGTCACATTTTGGTAATTCTCACAATATTTCAAACTTGTTCATTATTATTATTACGTTATGGTGATCACAACTCGCCTATAGCTCACATGACGGTCAGCACATTTTAGCAACAAAGTCGCTTTCGATGAAGGTCTGTACGTGGTTTTGCAGACCGTCTAGCGTGCATCTAACACACTACAGTGCACGGCTAACGTCACTCTTCGATGCACTGGGAAGCCCCAAATTCACCTGTTTTACTGCGGAGCTCTGGGGCTGAAGCCGCGCTATCTTGGGGTGAGCCCGTAAGGCTCGGAACTCGGACGGCAGCAATCTGGCCGCGCGGAGGGGTGCTGGGCACCCTGCTCCCTCCTGGCCCTCTGCCCGGTCACTGCGTGGGCCACTGGGCCTCCGGCCGGGTCAAAAAAGCTCTGAGGTCTGTGCCAGAGCACGGCCCCCAGGAGAGCTACCCTGTGCGCCCTGGTCCACACCGGCCCGCTGTGCGCCCTGTGCTCTCTGGGGCAGCCGGTGCGGTCACGTTTTTAGTAAGACATGACGAGGAGAGTTTCCTCCCATTGTTACTAAAGGGGAGGCTTGAAATACAGAGCACACCTGATCATAAACACAGCAGAACCCAGACTGTGCCTGGGCCATCTGCAAACCCGACTTACATTTAGCGGAGAGGTTGTAGCCGCCGAGGGGTGTGGGGTGGCCCTCCACAGCGTCGAAGCCCGATGACACGAGAACCACATCTGGGGCAAACTCGTTCGCGATGGGCATGACCACGGTCCTGCAAAGGACAGGAGAAGGGGACACGGGGTCAGCTGGGGACACAGCCATGGAGGAGGGTGGATGGCCACTGACAGAGCCTGCCCTGGCTCCCCTCAAGGTCAGGAGGGCAAGGGCTCCATGAGGGAGCTGGGAGATCCACCCAGTGTGATCACAGCTCGTTTCATTGGTATCTTAAATGTCCAAACCGGTAAGCCCCAATATAAATGCCCATGAAGCCACAGCATTGGGGTTCTTGAGCAGACTCGTTGGCACGTTCGAGGCAATCTATAACCCCCACAGCACCAGCTGCCCAGGCTGCTAAAGGTCTCCCCGCCCATCCCTGTCCCCTGGCTGTCCTGGCTTGCTCCTGGGGGTGGGGGGCGCTCTGCTCACCCCTACGCTCGCTTTATGTGGCCCTGATTCAAGACCGGCACAGCCACCGACCGCCCCCGGTACCAGGGACCCAGAGCTGTGTGTCTGAGAAGGCGGGGGAGCCGCTGAGCAGCCCTGGCCCGGAGGGGGCCCTGGTGGGCTCCTTCCACCCACCCGAGGCCACAGCTTCAGCCACACGTGACTGGACGACCCGCACGCACGTGTGGGGGGGTGATTGCTGGGCCAATCTGACACCTGGGAGCTGTAAAGCGACAGCTGGTGATCAAATTTAAGAGAACAGACAGGTTACACGTGTAAACACCCACTGGGAAGTTCAGTGGTTTAGGGATACGAGGGAAACAAGGAAACCCGTCCACTTGAAAAGTAGAAAAAACACTTAACAGGAAACAACCACTCACGAGCATGCAGTCTGATTATATCCTATAAATGCGCGCTCTGTGCTCTGCGAGCGTATTACGACGAGAAGCTAAACAACTTTGTCAGTTAAACTTGTTTTATTCCATTTTGAATGCATCACCACAGACTTCCAGAGTCTTCCTCCTCCCTCTGGGCCGTGTGCCTGCAGCGGGCTGGGAGGCGGCTCGTCATCACCCACGCGCCGTGCACCTCCGCAGGACTCCTCACTTGCTCGTGGCCATGGGAAGTCCGGCTTTCCCCATCTCCCGCAGGTTGGACCAAGTTTCTGCGACATCAAAGGGCTGCTTCCTGTTCCTGCAGCTTCCAATGGCATGCAGGTCCCGCTGCTCACCTCTGACTCAAGTCAGTCAAGTGGGTGTCCAGAGGCTCGCACGGGGAGATGGCGGCATGCCCCCGGCCCAGCCCACGGTTCCCTCCCACCCAGGTCAGCGGGAACACCAGGGCCACCGCGCAGCAGGGCTGGGACGAGAGCCTCCACAGTCTCTCATGCCTTGTAGTACCAAAATTTTATACTAATGTCTGCAAAGTCCACTCCATAAAGCACCAGCGTCGGCCAACAGAAGCAAAATGAACGGCTTTTCTGCTCAGAACGATTCCGGACTGTGATCCTCTTGAAAGTCCCTCTGGTTCCGGGGGGTGAAGTGATGGAAACTACACACAAGGTTAAGATCCCGCCGCCCATCTCTGCAGGCGGCACGGGACACGCACAGCCCGATGCTCGAGGACCCCGCCAGCAAGCCCTTCCGAGAAGGATGTCTGCACCGCGGGAGCAGCCTCCAGGCGTCCCTCTGATCAGGTCGGGCACGAGAAGGTCTGCCGTACCGATAGGCCCAACCGCACACACGGGCGCTCTGCCAGCCGAGAACCCCACCTCTGGACCCTCACACTGGGCGGCCACAGGCCAGCACTGGCTCCTGAGCCTCGCACGGCTTTCCTCTCTCTTCCGAGGCTGTGCCCAGTTCACGCAGCCGCCTCTGGACTGCGTCTGCCCCAGGCTGGTCAAGTGGCTTCAGGGGATCCAGGTCTGCGCCCAGGGGGCCATGTCAGGGGCCACAGGAACACCACCTGTGACTCCTGACCAGGGACCGGCAGACGTTCCCACCAACAGCCACAGAGTGAATGTCGTCTTCGGGACACGGGGCCCGTTGCCCCGACTCGCACCACCCTTGTGCGCAAGCGGCCACACCCGTATGTGAACACGTGCGCGTGGTACGTTCCACTAAAACATAGAAAACACGTGGTGGGATGTGGCCCAGGCCCACTTCACTGCTGTCAGGATGACTCTTGAGCACATAGCACCTGCCTCACACTGTGACACGCTTCCTCGCGTCCTCTGGGACGCCGCACAGAAGTTCTCCGACTGTCAACACGAAGTGCGCACCAGTCTTCTAAGCAGACCGTCTGCTCAGGGCCCGCGCCGGAGCGTGGGTTAATGGTCCAGCCACGGCGGCCATGGCGGGACGGCCGGCGCGGGCAGGAGGACGGGGGAGTGCCTCGGAAGCCGGGACGAGAGCCCTGTGTTCAGCTCACAGCCAGAGACGCCGCCTGCCTTCCCGCGGGAGGACCCAGTTTCCCAGCAGGGCCGGTCTACACCCGCCAATGCTTTTCACTGCCTGTGCCCTTCCAGAGAGACGGTTTCCTGATTATTTTAATGACGTTCCTGTCACATAAACTGTCTTCGGGCCGAAGAACGGTTTCGGCCATGTATTTGGCATGGATCTTGTAGCCAAGACCTTTGTTCAGTGAAAAACACAGACACACCTTGTGTAGACACTGGCTCACTCACAACGCGCTTTAGCAGCCCTTTTGCAGCAAATGCATGTGGTGGGCCCAGTTCTCTGCTCTGAAGTCCTGCTGAGCTATTCCGTTTCTAATCCCCCTCACAAAATTAAAAAAATAGCCCCGTTAAAACCTTCATTGGAGGAAGTTCGTACCAAGTGAGTCCCTGGCGTCTACACTTGCTGTGTGGCATCGCGCGAAGCCAATCAAAACAAAACGCGAAACCCCGTGTCTGCATGTGCGTGTGAGCGGGGCACGGGCCCGTCGGACATGCGCAAGCATGAGCCGCGGACGCACGCGCACACCCCCGTTCTAGCCCCCTGGTTTGGGGCCCTGCAGGTTGCAGTTGCAATCACCAGCTGAAGCTAAGGAAGTCTGCTGAGAGCCAGCTGGGTGCCGAGTGGTCTCCGGGCCGGTTCTCGGGAGCCCTGAGAAATGTCACCTCCCGTCAACAGACTCTGCTTCTTCACCTACAAGAGGGGGGCTGAACGCGGCTCTCCTGAGGATCCCATCAGCCTCCCAGAACCCCCACATCATCATCCCACACAGGACCCCCATGCTTCATCGATGTCACATGAAAACGGGACTCTGGCCTCACATTTTATTTCTACAATGAAATTTTAACAAACAAAAAAGTCTCGGAGACAGATGTCAATATTTACAGCAGACCCTCTCTCAAACCATCTCTGTAAGGTGAGTGTTTCTGGGGGTCATCTTTGACCTCCTGCAGGGCAGCCTGAGGGCAGAGGGGGTGGGCTGCGGGCTTCCCAAGGCTGCAGACCATCCACTGTCCCCTCAGAGCCAGGGGGACGGGCACGTGTCCCAGAGAAGAGATGGGCTGGTGTCCGCACCGGGCGCGTCCCTTACCGTAGGAAAGCGGAGAGCACACGGCTCTCAGGAACCACCACCATTGTGTCCCCTGAGCCCCTCAGTGCGCCCTGCCTGTGGGGGCTGGGGCTCAGGGGCGCAGCAGTCGGAGGGACGGAGCCTGGGCCTGGGAGCAGCCCCGGGGCGCTGCCCACTCCCTTCCCGAGGCCTCATCAGGGCTGGCTGCCAGTGCGCTGCTCAGGGACACGGCCCTCCCCTGCCCCCTGCAGCTCACTGGCCACGCCGCGGCCTGTCCACGGAGGAGGGCTGTGTGTCCAGGAGAGGTGCGAGCTGTCACAACAGATGGGGTGGCCTGAGCACACTTTGCGAACGTGAAGCATGCTCGCTATCAGTCTGGGGCTGCTCCGTGGCGGGGACGGTGCCAGGCGCGTTTGTGGGGCCCGTACAGCCAACACCATAGAACGTCAGATTACACGGCGTGTACAAGCCCGTCTCCAAAACCCACAGGGGCATCTGAATGCAGTAACCTGTTCAACAGCTGGTTCCAACTTCTGGAAGGAAATGACCTTTCGATTTGTCTCCCAACCAGGGCCCCACACAAAACGCACCAAACTCATGGACATCGGAGGCCTCGGGTCCGTGGCGCTGTCCCCGGGGACTGTGCCCATCCATGCCAGAGAGCACCTGGGAATGTGGGGGGCAGCCCAGGGCCTCTGAGGGACCCAAACATGGTTCACAGCACCAGCCCACAAACATCTCCTTGCACCAGGTGCCTGAGAGCTCACCCGGCAGAGCCCGCGGCTTCGTCCTTCTCATGTGTCAGGCGTCTGCAGCTAGAGAGTTCTCAGGAGGTGGAGCTGCCCGATGGACAGAAGCCGCTGTTTCTGAACGGACAGACCCCGTTTCACAGGAGCCTGGTGCCCTCGGTAGCTGATGACACGATTTTAACCACCACAACACTTAGATCATTGGAAACCCCTTCTGTCGCGCGCTGGGCACACCCTGGCTTTGCGGGCCGGGAGGGGGCTGGGGCGCTTGCTCTGCAACCTGGGTTGGCCGCGCCTGCCCGGTGGGCCTGGCCCCGGAGTACCTGTGCAGCTCCCGCTGGGCTCTGGGGGCTCCAGGGGTTGAGAGAGCATCTTCACCGGGCTCACCGGGCCCACCAAGCATTCCAACGCCGCTGAGAGTCGGAGTCAGACGACAGATACACATGGGAACCATGCACTCTGTCCTGGCCGCACCCCCGATAGCGATGCCCGCCGCCCCGTCCTGCTCCGTCCACCCTGTGGGCACTGTGGCCGGCAAGAGCATACAGGCTGCCAGGGCAAAGCCAGACACTGAGGCCAGGCCCTCAGCCATCCCGTCTCCTCTCTGCCCCAGCTCTGCACCCCCATGGCCCCCGACCCCGCACTTCCGGGCTCTCTGTGCTCTGCTCACCCAGACCCTGCCCTGGTGAGGGGGGGACGCCCCTCCTCTCTCCCTGCTGCCTCCTCAGAGGTGGGGTAAGCGTGCCTTGCTCTGACCCCTGCCCCTCCCTGCTGCTCCTGTCTGGCTGTCACTTGCAAAAGGTGGGGCGCCTGGCTCTGCTGGCTTCTCCACCCCTCCCGTCCAGTGCCCCACCAACACGGTGCCCCTTCCCCACGGCCACCGTGGTCCCCACTGGGCTCAGCATGGCTGCCCTGCCCCCACGTGCTCCGAGCTCTGTCCCATCACCATCCTCAGGCCTGTCTAGGGCCTGGCACTCTTGGCCACCAGCCATCCATCTCCTAGCGCTCCCCTGCCCCTCCCCACCACCAGGAATAAACAGCAGAGGCGGCACTGCCTGCTGAGGACGCCCCACAGACCCACACCCGGCCTGACGAGCAGGTCTCTGCTGGCCCGGGCACCACAGCCCAGGCCTCTCCCAGCTGCTCCCTTCTTGGTATGAAGCTCACCTGGGTCTCTGCCTCAGCATCCCCATGTTCTCTCCTGGGTTCCTACCCCGCTCTTGGCAGGGCCCTGGCTTCCCCTGGGGAACTCAACTCCAAGCAGCAAGTATTTAGGAGCTGGCCCCTCCCCACCCGAGTCCCCCTCAAGGCTCCCACTAGACAGCTGTGGAACATCCAGACCTGCCATGTTGGTCACCTGGGCAGAGCCCCCGACATGCTCCTTGAGGGACAAGGCCACGGTCCTCGTCCCCAGAGATGGCTCTACGCGCCTGCGGGCTCGCACTGCAGGTCTCCTCCCGTGGGGCTGCCTGACACCCCGTCCCAGGCTCGTTCCTCCAGGACTCAGGAAGCTCCTGCGCCTCTGCGGGCAGGTTCCCCAGCACCGCATCACTGCACTCGCCCGTGTGTACTATGGCCGCGGGGGGCCCACTGTCCCGGCTCCGTGCCACCCTCCAGGAAGGCTGCTGAACATGAGCACGCACTCCGCCTCTAAATCACCACGGAACGTCCCAGGTAAGATGTCCACGTAGGAAAAGACGTGGATGCCCTTCGAGAGACAGAACTGCCTTCAGTAAATAAGGTCCAGGGCTTTGTACCCAATGTCTTCACGACAGTGAATCCTGGACGGAGGCAGAGCCTCTGCGGCTGGACTGGGCAGTGTGAGCGCAGTGGGTGCCGCCGAACCTCACACGCCACGTGGCTAAGACAGAAGCCTTCTGTGCACTTCACCACGACAAACACAAATTTTTGTTAAAAAAAAAAACCAACCCCCGCTCCCCCAAACAAAGCACCTTACAGAAGTAATGGAAGTTCAAAGAGCTTCAATCTAGAGCTTCAATCTTTATGTCACATTTGAAAGGTTGGGGGGGACATGAAATGAATCTGCCCAGTTGCTCAATTTAAAGGCAAATCTCAATTCGTTAAAAGATTAAAGTTACCACTTCAAAATATCCAGTTTCTCTGACATCTTTGATAAACTTTATAAAAAGTCACACTTAAATGGAAGTTACGATCTAGAAGCACACGTGATCCCAGTTTCATTTCCTGCCTGCACAGGCGACCCGCTCGCCCCCAGACGGCAGGCAGGCGAGGGCTGAGAGCGCATCGTGGTGTCCGTCCACCCAGAGCCCTCGCCTCTGCTCAGCAGACTTCAAAGCCCGTCTGGCGGCGCGCTGGTTTGAATTAGGGTCGCCGTTTCTCCTCAATCTGAGCCCGGGGAGAAAGTGCGGCTCCTTCTGGATTTCATTAGGGGCACCTTTCTTATCTCTTCTTCATCTCAGGCTTGATCTCCTGAAAGGCAACGTGGCAGGCAACGGGTCTGAGTAACAAGGTGCTGCCTCTGAGGCATACACTGTCCCCGGGGCCCCCCGACAAGGGGGAGAAGCATAGAAGAAAGGGGAAAGCAGATCCTGACCCTTCTTCCCCCATCGATCGATGCCCGGGGAACCATAAATTGTAAACTTCAAAGTGCTATTTTACATTAAAATCAATAAAAAAAAACCCAACCCTGAAACAATTTTCCTTTTCAAAGGAGCTATTTAAGCTTTACAAAGTTCATTTGATAAGGTATCATCCTATACACGCTTGGCAGAAGATGAAAACAGAATGTCAACAGCAACTCAGAGTGAAGGGTTCATCTTAAAGGCTGGCCTGGGGTGGGGGGCCGGGGGCGGTCCCCGAGGCTGGAGGACGACCTCCCGGTGCTGGGCATCCCCGTGCCGGGACCAGAGCACCCAGGGGACGTGGTCCTGTGAAGTCGGCCGCAAGCGGGCAATGTGCAAGCAGAGACCCCCCCCGCCCCCCCCCCCGTACACCCATCCCAGCAGAGCGCCACTGTCCCCACCATGCCAGAGCCGGCCACGTGGTGCCCCGGGGTGCCTCATCCCCGCAGGTTTCAGGGTTTCCACCTCTCACGGCGGCTGTCCAGAGCTTTTATTCTTTTCGCAGCCTCCCGGGAGGGCCGGTTCTCGGGTGGGGGGAGATAAAGGGGTGCTGTCTGCAGGCGTCCTACGGACAGCAGTGAGGACCCCACTGCCGGGGCGGCATGGTTCAGATTTCGAGAAGCTGGTAGTCGACTATGTACACTAGAAAACTTTCAGACGTTCTATCTGTTTGGGGGAATCCCTCCCCCTTAAATTAGGCAGGCAACTGTCACAATTATGTTCTATCTGATCAGGAGTAAGAAGAAACACCAACATTAAACCAATGAAATCAGAGCAAGAAGTGATTCAGGGGAAAATCCAGGCAGAGGAATGTCCTAGGGAGGTGATGGCTCCGACTTGTGAAGACCGGCCTCACTGCTTGAGAAGCTGCCCTACAGCCCGACTTCATCAAAACTGCGCTGTCCCTTCTACGAACCACTGAGCAGCTGGGAGGGGAACGTCCATCCACAGAGCCACACGTGTGGTCAGACCCAGCAACCACTCTGAGTTTGGAGATGAGCAAGGAGATGCTGGGAGGGGTCCCGCGGCCCGTGCAGGCTCCTCACGGAGCAGGCAGCACAACACTTACAGACGGGTCCTCTGACGGAGTCACGCCCACCAGGGACACACGCACGGGTAACCACAGACACGCGCACACGCATCCGCAGACACGCACATACACCCACATGCATCACAAGCACACGCCTGCACACATGTGCTTTGTGTTCAGATCAAGCAGGCTAAGAGCAGAGTTCGAGAACGAGGCAGGAGGAAAATTCGCCGGAAGCCTCACGGGGCTCCAAGTCCTAGGCACTGACAGGGTTTTCTAACAAAGGCAAGAGCCCGTCAAGCTCTGCCACCGGACATCACCCTTTTCCTCTGGGGGCCCTGGGACCCAGAGACGGCGTTTTCGGGAGACGGCGGAGGCCACCATTTAAAGCAAGAGGCAGGAAGCCTGCACTGTGGAGAGTCCATGTTTGGTTGTGGGAATTACTTCAACGTGGCCCAGATCAAAGTCGCAGTCACCACGGCGCATACAGAAAATCACCCCGCAGCTCTGTCCTAGTGGAAGAGAGCAGCGCAAAGCGGGTGGAGAGCGGGGCAGTGGCCTCAGGCTGCAGCGATCACGGAGGAAGGCTGGCTTCTGTCGCGCAAAGGGTTTGTTGGAAGGAAAATCAGGAGACGGCCCAATCTCTCAGAGCTGAGCAGCCGCTCTCCGTGAACCTCAGGTTTTCTGAGCGCGGCACTGATCCTCACCTGGGCCTCAGCCCCCTTCTTACCATTGAAACCCAGGGGGTTCCTGCTTCTCAGGTGAAGCCCAGGACGGCCCGCTGCAGACAGGAGGTGAGAAGGCGGCGTTGGAGACCCCTCCTCCGGCTTGAAGAACGCACGAGGAGAAACACCAGACCCCAGAGCCCTGTCTCTCCAAGCTGCGCAAATGCCCGAGTCTCCCGGGCACCTGGAGGGGAGCTAGAGCGGCCGCCCCGGGCGCATCCGCGTGTGTGCATGAAGGGAGAGCGAGGCCAGAGAGCATCAGGGAAACCGAGCAGGAGCTGGGGGCGCGGGAGTGGGACTCCTGATTGCTTTGTACGTGCCCCGTGGTAGAGGAAGCCAGGGCACTCACCTGAAGGCCGCCAAGTACTCCGCGTCTCCCATGGGGGGGTCAAGGCCGCCGGTGAAAGCCATGTTGACGTTGAAGCCCACGCCCGGCCCTGTGCCCACCTGCGTGGAAGAGAGAAACTCCTATCACGGGCCCTGGCCCGACCCTTGGTGCCCCGCAGCGGAGCCCGGGGCTGCGCTCGCCAGCATGACCCCACGGCCTCTGACTCGCAGACTTCCACAGTGGAGCGTGGGCACAGAATGTGGGGCTCTCGGCCACTCGCACGTGGGGGAGCCGTGGGAGTCGCCCGGCCATGTGGGGAGACGGCCCTGCAGACGCCAACACAGTGCAACCAGAAAGGTCCGTGGATGAGGCCGTCCTTCCCCGCTTCCTTCCGAGAAATAAGACCCAGAGTCTGAGGACACTTTTGCCCTGGGTTTGGGGCCTCTTTGTTCAGTGAGGGCAGGCTCTGCTGGGGGACCGGCTGTCACGAAGGCTCTGAGCCTGCCAATCCCCCCCGCCGTGTGGCCCTGGACAGGTACAGGAGGGCACCAGCGCCCTGCCCGAGGGACGGGCGTGAGCAGTGGCCTGGAGGCGTTTCAGTCGTGCAACGCAGGCCTGGAGGACTGGGAGGTGGGGGGTGCCCCATGCTTCCTCTCAGTCTCCCTAGATTAGAGCCAGAAATCATGTCCAGGCTTTCACGTGAACCTCAGACAAAATAAAGCCCGCGGGCACCCACAGGACGATTGCCTGAAATCGCTTGGGGCGAATGTGAGCAGGAAGCCCTTGCTTGTGTGTGTGCAGGGCTGGGTGTCCCCCGCTCTCACCTCCATGGCAGCCCCGCCTCGGCCCCTCCGACAGGCCTGCACGCCGGCAGGCGGCCCCTGCTTACCTCGTCCGGAGCCCCACTGCCCGGGAAGAAGTTCCCATCGTCATAGCGGTGAAGGGAGATGTACAGGACGTTTGGGTCGTTGTAGAAGGCCTGCTGGGTCCCGTTTCCGTGGTGTACGTCCTGAAAGAGTGGGGAGTCAGTGCCGGCAGATGCCTCCAGTGGGGCCCGGAGGGAGCGGGGCCGAGGCGACAGAAGGAAGGGGCCCCAGGTGTGCCCCAGCCGGGGTTCCTCACGTCGGCACCACGGCATATTGCAGGTTCCAGCAAAGATGAAGAGGCTGGTGCTTTAGGCCTACCCGGAGGCCATGATTTTCCAGACAAAACCATCTGATCAACTTCTTGCCCCTGCCACGTCTGTGTGAAGTGAGCTGACCACAGCTGTTCAGTTCAAGCCCACGTGAGGTAGCAGCTCTGTGCCAGACACCGGGGTGCGGCAGGAGACCACCCCACGGGGCTGGGAGTGACAGGTGCGCACACAGCATGGGGGGCCCGGGCCCCACGCGCCAACGACAGACTGCTTCTCCTGATCACCGTGCCCACATGTGAAAAGCACAAACGTGGGGCAGCTGGACTTCCACCAGGCCCGAGGCCACGCACGGGTCTCTGGTCAGGGCCGGAAAGGGCCACGGGGACAGGTGGCCAGCTTCACACGGTGTGCACAATGTGAGGAGCTGCGTGCGAGTTAGTTATTTTAAACCCCGGGAACTGCTTGGTATGTTTGTCATTTACAAACGTTATCTACGCTCAGTAGAGACACTGTGGCAAGCCAGCCATAAATAAGGGGTTGTAAAAGACACCCGATCCCACCAACCAGAAACCACCTCGGCTGAGAGGACACACACGACTCTCGCGATGGGTGCTTTCCGTAACCGAGGCAGCCCTGCACACACGTGTGTTTAATGCAGTGGTGGGAGCCCGGGGTGAGCAGCCCTATGACCCCTGACTTCCGCCAAGCACCCTGGCCACACGTGTGTGCTGGACCGAGGCGCTGTGAGTCACGTGCTCATAAACGGTACCCCACTCGATACCTGGCTCATGGGGACAAAGGTGCCGGCACACTGAGGGCCAATGCTGGGTGGCTTTGCCTGGTGCTCCCAGGCCTCAGCCATCTCAAGGCCCTGTGACCAGGGCCAGTACTGGGAGCTTACTGGGTATGCCGGGCTGTGTGTGGTGTTTCTTTTCCCAAACAGAGAAGGACCCTGCAGTACATACAATAATCCTCCCTGAGCATATGCTTTCCTTTCCCCTTAAAGCAATCATCAAATCTTAAGTACTAAACAGAATAGGGAAAAAGAATAAAATGAACCCCTTTGGTGTCCATCCCCAGTGTAAGAAGCTGTGTGACTGTTTTTGGAGTTCAGATACTATACATAGCATTTTTAAGCTAGAGTTTACCCTCTTGGGGCAGTGGGGCTGTGAGAAGCACCACCACCTGTAGGAAAATGGGAAGGAGGCTAAGCCGGCATGAAGGGGTCGCCAGGCCGAAGTGGGAAGGCGTCTCCACCAGGAGGGACTGAGACGCACGGCGCCATGTCCAGCTGTGGGAGAGGGTGGCCCACGCCCTTAGGTGGACGCGGGAGGTCACGGCCGTCACCCCTCCACCCCGCCCAAACCTGCCTCTCAATGAGGTCTTGCCAAGGATCATCTTTCAATTGTTGCTCTTAACCACAGGCACATTTCCGGACATTTCTGGACCCAGCTATTGGCAGGAGTGGCTATTGGCTGTGAAGTGGACTCGTGACAGGTTTGAGCTTTTATTTTCTGCATTTGGGGTAGTTTCCAGAAAGTTAAGGTCCCGAAATGCAATGTCAATGAAAGCAGAAAGCCCACCTCCACTCTGCACACGGGACGCTGTCTGCTCCCCACCCCCAGCCCCTCTCGGGGAACAGGCCCCACTTACCCAGTCCACTATGAGGGTCTTGCTCACGTCCAGCCTCTGCTGGAGAAGCTTGGCCGCGATGGCCACGGAGTTAAAGTAGCAGAAGCCCCTGTAGGTGAGAGGAGAGACAGAAGGAGAAGACGGGTTCTTACCAGTCTTCACACTCCAGAATATCCAACAACTTAGATAAAATTAGAAAATTGCCTTCAGAGGAAGGAAACACATAGGATCCTGTTCCTAACAGCATGGGCGGTTCTGGGTCATGGGGTCACTGAGCCCAAGGGTTTCTAGGAGAAGACAGCCCAGTCTAACCTGAAGCCCCTCTCAGGAGCTTACGGGCACTCCCTCCTCCCTGGGAAGGAGATTCCTTTCTCAGACCACGGTCCGATGCCCTCACGTCCGGATGGAGAGGACAGAGGGCTCCCGCCTGCCTGGGAGCCAAAGCCCAGGCTCCTTCAGAATGCGGGTTCAGCCCGCGGTTCCTCAGCCTCGTTCTAGCTGCTCCTGAACAGACTCCGGCGTCCCCTCCCTGCGCTTCCTGGATTCCCAGCCGGGCTCCGTCCGTCTGCACGGTCCTTGCTTTGCCGTCCGACCCACTGCTACTCCAGGGGACAGCCCAGACGTCACCTCTCCCACCTCTCCCAGCAGGGGACACCCGTCCTCCCACGGCGCCCGTCCTGCTTGCCGGACTGGTTTCCCAGGTCCCACGAGAAGCCACGCCTAGCCCACCCCCAGGCACCCAGGTACTTGGTGCACAGCTGGTGAGCCCGGAGTCGGGTCCCTGCAACCCTGTCCCAGGGGGTCCCCACCTGCCACTGCTTCTCCCTGGTGCCCCTGGGGCAATCTGCACACCACACTTGCTGCCTGGTCAGCTCCTCAGACGAGCGCACACTCAGGGCTAGAAAGCCCCAAACGGGGTCCAGATAGCTTGCCCCTGTGCTCATGACCTTGAGAGGTCAGCCTCAGTAGTACCAAACCATAAGCAGGTCAGCTGGAAAGCCACATGGGCGATGACCTGAGGGGTTTGGTCAGAATGTTCTAGAACAATGAAGTGCCACTTGTTCTGGTGCAATTTAAGTCTCCACCGAATTTTTTACAACAGAGTGGAGGCTGAGAAGACTTCTCGGGACTGACGCTTGCAGGTTCCTGGTGCAATCAGCGAAGGTCTCCGCGTTTCTCTGGAGATGCAACAGTTATTCGAGGCCATGTTTTCACTCAGGTGCAGCCCAGCCCTTTGAGAGGAGTTGAATCAGAAACCGGCACACCCCTGCCCGCCACGGCCACGTGTCTACTTACATGGGTGTGCTCTCCTCCGCGTGATGTCCTGGAGGACGGACCACGGCAAAGCCGTTCTGCACACGACACCAGACGGGGGAGAAACAGGGAGGAAGAGGGTTCATGTCAGTGAGAAAATGAGCACAGAGCAGACTGCTGGCAGGGTCAGGCTCACGCAAGGACACGGAGCCACACCGCATCTGGGCTCACAGACGGGGACAGGACGAAGGGCGGCTGTAAGCACTTCAAAGACGTCTGGGTCCCTGCTGTTAAAGAGATCCTCTGGTTGTCATGGTTACTAAGATAAAAGGTGAATTCTGCCCTGATGTTTTATCTTTGATGGCTCACAGGCAAGAAGGCTTGGAGCTGTTTAGCTCAGGGATCTGGGTAGGAGTGGACGGGGAACCCCGGGTCCCCCTCTGCTCATGACCAGTATCCCCAGGAAGCCACTAGACGGGAACCCTGGGTGTAGATAAAGCACAAGGGGTTCAACCTAGGGGCTCCTGCCCGAGTTTGGCCTTAATGTGAGCTGCAGAAAACGAGCGACCCATTGACTTGTTAGAAGTAGCTCAGAGGCTGGAGAAGCTGCCCCTCCCCAGGACCTCTGAGCCACTTAGGTTTTCAGGAGCTGTCTGTAAACTGCTCTAGCCCCTGCCACGACAACAAGTTCAGTGGGCATCTCTTGTCCCAGCAGGAAGCTGCGTGGTCACGGCTGGGAACAGAGCCCCTGGGGCTGGCTGACCATTGAGGACGGGGCAGTGGTGCTCAGCCTGCTGCAGGGCCAGCTCTGGGGGGGATAGGGCGAGGGACACACGCATGTGGGGGCCCCACCTTCTGCATTCCCAGTGCTGCCGAACCAGCCCGTCCCTGCACATGGGCCCCGCACAGCGGTTCTGGGAGTGCAGGCCGCAGACCCCTGGGGGTCCCCGTGCCCCTCCAGGGGCCTGTTCTCCCAACAGTCCTGACTCGGTCTGCCTTTCTCGCCGTGTCAACAGCCGCACCACGGGGCTAGGGCAGCGCGGTGGCCTGCCGGTGCTGGGGAGGGATCCGGCAGTGCCCGCCACACGGGCACTTGGCGTGTTTCCCAGCACACGTCTGCAGGGGAACACAGTTCCAGGGGACAACCTCTGCTGCGGCCATAACCGCGATCAATTTCCCTAAGTCCCCACCCGTGAACGCACGCCCCCTAACACCTCCTAACACCTCAGGCGAACAAAGGGGAAGGACGGGCAAGTGCGTGTGGGGCGAGCCCACGGGTGTCGTCGGGAGCCAGACTTGAGCTTTGCTGCCAAGACGTGCATCCTGAGCTCCTCCCGACCCTCAGAGGACCCTCCTGACGAGATGTGCACTGATATTAACAGTCTCAGAAATCAGTGATTCCTGACACCGTGTAACAGGAGGGGTCGGGCTGCTGGAGGATCTGCGTACGTCAGGAGCCCGTATTGCCAAACGGGAGGATGCTGTGCTGCAGAAGTCCGGTGTGCGTATCGGCTCCCGTCGGCCTGCTATGCCCAGCGGGCTTCACCGCCACGGATTCGGGGTCCACACTGCCACTACCCTTCGAGGAACTGCCCCGCGTGGAGCGGTGGTGGAGCATCAGAGAAGAACCTTCACGGTTATCTGCGAGGGCCGTGCGGACGCCCTCCCTCTCCCCAGCTCCACCTCCGTGTCAGGCCAGGTTCCGTTAAGCGCTGCTACCCAAGAGCCGTCAGAGATGGAGGCGGCAGCGGGTCGGGGACGGCAGCTCGTGCACAGACACCGGCGTTACTGTTAGTTTCAAATTCTCGGTTTTGCCCTCTATACAGTCAGTGCTGATGACGTACACTAAAGCTCCTGGGGTTCTCCCAGCAGGGGCAAGAGCGTAAGGTGTTCCCAAGACCAAATCTCCGAGAGCCGCTGAGCCATCCCGCGCTTTACAACTGCGGAAGGTGCTCCCGTGGATCAGCAGGGCCTGCCTTTGCCCCTGGACAGGAGCTGTCCTCCCCATCACCGTCCCCCCGTCCAGAGGGACCCACAGGGGGCTGTCCCCCCTCCCCGCCCAGGAAGCCCCTGGCAGGTCCCTTTCCAGGCCCGTTTCTGCAGGGTCCTCACCGACCTTCAGCTCCCCCGTGGCCACCTTGAAGACCAGCTCGATCACGCAGCCCACGGCCAGGCGGGCCGCACCTGATGAGTGCACCTCGTTCCATATGGTGTCGCTGTCCACCTGCAGAGACAAGGGTCCTGCCGTGAGGCGATGTCTCGGCCGTCACCCCTGCCCCCCAACTCCTGCGGGGGCCGTGCAGCTGGGGGCTCACGAAGCCTGTGGGCTCTGCCTGAGATCCCAGCACAGAGCTGCTCGCCTCTTCCTTACTGATTATGCAATACCCCCAACTCGTGTTTGAGCTCACTTTTTTTGAAGATACGCCAAAAATGACTAAATAGGGAAAGAACCATAAATGCAGCAGGAAAGAGACTCGCGTGGACTCTACCCCTTCCCGAGGACTCACTGCTCCCCTCAAGTGCCCCATGTACGCGAGGCACAGAGCAATGGCATCGTGGTCACCAAGCCCCTTGTCTGGTTTCACCGCAAGTACAGGGGGGTGACACGTAAGAAGAGTGGGGATCGGGTCTCCCCGCAGGACGACTTGACCTCGTGCTGACTTTAAAGAGCTGCTCCAGACGTGGGATGAGAGCGCAAGCGACCAGAGTGGGAGCAGGGGGAGGGAGGAGGAGCTGGCCTCTGGGGCCCTCCTGGGGGGCCAGGCACCGCTCTGCCCAGGTGACAGGGTGTCGGCCTGGGGGGCTGTTCCACCTCAGAGGAATGTGTACGGCACAGGTAATTTCTGTTTGTGTACTGGTTACTTTGCTTACTTGGGCTCATTAGATGTTTTTAGAGCTCTAGCTACTGTGGGCATTAGAGTAGCCCGTTCTGCAAGTCAGCCGGGGCAGGACTGGAGGCCCGATGAAGCACGCAGCCCCTGGGCGCCAGGTCAAGGGCACCTGGGCACCATCTCCAGCTGTGGGCAGCGGGAGCCTCGGCCACGCTCACATGCCCTGCGTGGGGACGCACCCAGCCCAGTGAAGGTTCTGAGGAGCTGTGCATGCACAGGCCGGTCCCCAGGAACACGGTGTCTGCCAAGTGGATGTGAGAGCCCGTCCTTCCCAAGTTAACCTCCTCTGAGCGCTGAACGCTCCGGGACTCCAGAGGCAGTGGCCAGGCAGCCAAACGTGTGCCTACTCAGGTCCGTCCAGGCGCCCACGGGCCCCTGCCCACCTGACAGACACCGGTCATTATGCGGGGCGGGTGGATTTCCTGCAGTGAACGCTTGAAGCTTCATCTTCAAAGCAAGATGATTGAAAATACATTTATGAGGGGTTCAAGCCATTTCCGGAGGAGTGTTATTCTCTGAGGGCCATTCTTTTCAATGACCAAACCTCTGTGTGCTTTAAATAGTTTCCAAATGTCCCAAGAACGCTCTGCACTTTGCCGACTCTCCGCAGCATTAACATTCAACTTTCAAAGCCCGGCTTCTGTTGTAAATAATACTGGACTGCTATTCACGGAGGTAACCGTTCAAACAGAACTGTCCTGGGCCAGCTACTTCAGCTGCAGACCCCGCTCATTAAAATCGAAGGTGACAGTCCTCGGGCGACAGTGGCAGGGGGGGGTCCCATCAGCTGCCGCTCCCCTGAGGACGGAAGGTGGTTTACACAAAACCGCTTGGATGCTTTCTCCCCAGAACGTGAGGATTTGGGTCTTCTGCCCAGGGAAGCAGAGCCGGGAGGGAGGCTGGACAGCCCTCCACATGCTTTGATGGCTCTCTGTCCATGACCCCAGGGCAGAAAAGGCCCCATGACATCCTGCCCAGAGTGAGGGACCAAGGTCCCAGGCTGTCACTGTCCTCAGAGACCCCAACAAGATGTCCCGCGGCTTGAGGGCCCGAGTCCTCCAGCTGCTGGCCACCAGCTCCCTGCTGGATGGCCCAGGATGGCTGGGGGACAGCCCTGAGCTCCGGGGGCACGAGGCTCTGGGGAGGAGCAGAGTGGCAGTATGACCGCTGATGTAGGCGCAGCAACCAAAGCAAAGAGCAAAGGCCGGCCGCCTGCTTTCCCACGGCAAAGCCAGGAACCAGCAGAGGAAAACATGGAGGCCGTTCCTGCGGAGATTTAGAAGGGAGGCACCGGGGGTGGCCAATTCCGGGCACCCCATGGCCCCTGGGAAGCCATGCAGCTGGGGGCACAGCCCTGGCGAGGGGGCCACACCCCTGGCAGGGAGGAGAATTCACCCACACCAAGTCCCCTTAAGGGGAAACTGGGGACCACAGCAGGTTCTTTTATTTGCTTTGAAAAAAAGTTAGTGATTCAAAGCCTCTCCTTAGCACGGTTAAGGAAAAAATTAGTTTGGAAGTGACTTTCAAACACCATCACACACCCCAAATGTTAATTCCAAGTAACTTTCAGGGAAAGCAGAGCAGGCTCTCCCTCCCTGTGTCACTGCCCAGAGCGCCCATGCTCCCACCCACACGCTGCTTTCCCGACACCCCGGGGGGGCAGCCCCCGCCCCGAGGACCTACAGGGGCACTGGTTTTCTCCGCCCTCCCTGTAGAGGTAACGATGGAAAACCATCGAGAGGGAACCATCCCCGAAACACCCTGTGGCTCACACGGTCCACTAATTAGTCCACAGGCTCCCTCTCTACCCAGCTGGACTTGGTGGGATTTCCTGCCGTCTCCCTGCTCTGGAGTATTTCTGGGCCTGGATGTGAAGGTGGGTGCTGGTCAGCCGGCGGGGGCTCGGCTCTGGACGCACACTTGGGGTGGGGTGGGGGGCTGCCTGGCTCCAGGCCCCAGGCCCGACTTCGGCTTTCATTTGCAAATTATAAATCCTGCCCAGCACACTGGCTGCAGGGCAGCCGAATCCAAGCCGTTTCAAGTCTGGCCAAAAATTTGCCCCGAATTAGGAGATTGCAGCCTACTTACAATACAAAATAAAATAACTCTAGGGGGCTTGGTGGGGGTATGAGTAAATGCCGTTTATTCTCCTTCTGACGGGATAATTTTCAAAGCAGCGAGTATTGTAAAGACTCAGGAAGAAAACAATTTTGTTTCATTTCCATAACAGAATCCAGACCTTGAGCTTCGCCCTGCGATCTGTAATTAGGCGCATACTCTGCGGCTGCGCAGTTCCAGCCCAGGCGGCTTTGTTGCCCGCGCTGTCTGGCCGGCCGCGCTCTCGCCTGCGCCCCAGAACCTCGGCGGCCAGCAGGCCCCCGGGGGGGGCTCGGGCCTGCCCTCAGCCCCCGGGCCTGCTCTCACCCCGCACCCCTGTCTCATCCAAGGCGACAGGAGCCCCGGGAGCCCTTCTCCGTTAACAAGGAGCTCTGGCTGGGGACACCTGAGCTTCGCTGCGCCGGGGGGGGTGCATGTCCAGCCTGGAGCGCCCTTCGTAGGTCAGCGCCCACAGCAGGGTCAGGGAAAGCCGTGTGAACGACACCGGTTCTCCTGAGGGTCTGCTGAAGGGCGTTAGCGCCCGTAGAAGCAGCAAGCGCAGCCCGGCTGGCAGCTCTGCACACGTCCCGTGGCCCATAAACACCAGGCTCGCACGTTCTGAGCTTCAGCTGGGGCTTCGGGCCGGTGGGGCCCGCGGCGACCACACCGCCGTTCTACCCGCACGACCGATTCCCGGCCTGAGGGATGAGCAGGCTCTTTCTCCGCAGGTGAGGGGGGACCCCGACCTGCACACCAGGGCCTGCTTCCCGAAGCAAGCTGGGTGCCCCAGTCTGGCCTCCCCAATGCTCCCAGGCTCCCAGGCCTTTGAAGTCACACGTGCGAGCCCGGCCCAGCCCCACCCGCTGGACCCTGTTTAGGGACAACACCCGGCAGCAATTATCCGCGCGGCGGAAAACAGGACGGCGATTTCTGGGACCCCTGGGACTCCGGGAACAAACAGGGCGTTATTTACACATTAAAGAGACACTTACCCCGACACCCCCACAGGGCAGCCTGACGAACACCGATGTTAGCGAGCCTGCAGGGAGAAGACAGCCCAGGTCAGGAGGGAGAGGTCACAGGTGTCCCGCCCACACGGAACACAGCGTGGGCTCCGGGAACGGGGGGTACCCAGGTGCCGAGGGGCCAACTGGTTCCAGGGGTAACAAGGCATCCCCATGTGGCCTGCTGTGGGGGCAGCACCCGGGGGCAGCGCAGCTTGGGCCACGCGGGAACGGCCCCTGTGGAGACCTGGGATTCTCCACGGCCACGGCCACTGTTCTGAGGCACGGACCCCAGAGCTGGGCCTCTCCTTCCAGCCCGAGCTCACGTACGTGCCACGAACAACCCGAAAGGCTGCGTCCCGAGCACGTCCCACCGCTGACGAACCTGGCTCCCCAGTGAGCCCCCCCGCCGGCCCTAACGCCCCCCGGTGCCCGTTAGACACGGAGGGCTCTCCCGGGGAGGTGAAGAGCGACAGCCCCCGCCCCATTCGGAAACATTCCGAGTCCACCTGGATGGCACACAGCTAAGAAACCACCGTGCTGGAGCTGCCCGTCCAGAAGGCCTTCCCCAGCCCGAGACGCAGGGGCAAGTTCCCCGTCCCAAAGAGCTCAGCCCCGTGCCCCGGTGACAAAAGCAGGGACCGTCGTCTTCCTCGGTGTGATCCAGTGCTGGCTGGCACCCAGCCTACAGCTCACCTGTCACAAGGGAGAGCCCCCTGCTCCTGCCAAGTGTGACACCCTGGTTCATGGGGCTACCGCCCCGCCCAGGGCTGACCCAGTAGAGCTTCTCTGCCGTACTCCCTGCTCCCCTACGCCTTGCCCCTGCGGCCCCCGGACTCTCCTGGCAGGTTCCTTAGGCCCCCTGCAGACTCTGCTTTCTGGACCCGGCAGGGCTGTGCCCACTGCTCAGAGGCCACTCCCAACACCTTCTCCCTGACTCAGAACACCGGCTCCTGCTCAGGAATCACACTCCTGGGGCCCAGGAAGAAAACAGGTCTGGGGTCACTGGACCTGGCCTGTGCCCGCCTCATCCCAACTCCTGGTGAGGACCACACCAGGCCCCGAGCCACCAGGGGCCACGTCATGCACCAGGCTCCGGCCTGCACCCTCACCAGGGCCACCCCCCTCCCCCGCTGCCTCGGAAAGGCCTGGGTGCCAGGTCTACCCTCGTCCTGCTTCTCCTTGCACCTCCCCAGCTCCCCAGCTGTCCTCCACTCCATGTCCCGCTGACAGCTGCTGTCGTGATCCGTGGCTCCTGCTGCCACATGCTCTAGTCAAACACCTTCTCGGTGGAGCCCCTGTGAGGCTGGGGGCAGGTGTGCCTTCCTTCCCTCGTGCTCACTGCTAGCCCACAGCCGGCGATACGGAGACCTGTGAGAGGGTGGGGGGCTGGCCAGGCAGAATGCTGAGGGTGGCCCCTGAGGGGCTTGCTCAGTCTGCACCGGGACCCTCTGCGGGGAGCCAACAGGAGGGAGAAGATGGGCTGCGGGAACAGGCCTGGGGCAGGAGAGGGCACGGACGCCAAGCCTCTTGTGGTCCTGCTTTGCCCCATGTCCTGTAAGGGGCCCGTCTAACGGCCTAGGGCATTGACTGAAGCCGCTGAGCGGCCCTGACAGGCCCAGCCTTCCAAACGTACATGGCCCTGCATGGCCGCTGGGGCTGGGCTTGGCCTCATGACCGGTTCTTCTCGAGTCACGGACTTTCCCAACACAGGGACACGGCGCTTTCTCCCAGGTAACTCACAGGTCTGTGCGTAGGAGTTCAGACACATCTGTGTGCCCAAGTCCAAGGGAAAAGGGCTTCTGCAAAGACACTGCATTTCTATTTTTGAAATGAAAGCCAATACGGTCTACGTTAAAAACATAAATCATCTAGATATTTTGGCTTGGCTCATTATCCAAAGACCAAAATAGTGAGAAAAGGTAGGATTTCACGCACTCCCAGGTGGGCGGGAAGCACAGGGCTCTGCTCAGGGAAGCAGTTCTGGAAACAGCTTCTGAGGCCCGTGGCCAGGCTCGGCATCCCTGGTCACCTGCTCGCCTCTGGCCCCTCCGGCCTCCTGTGGTTTGGGGCCACGTCACCTAGGTGAGATCACAACCGTCCAGGCAGTGGTGACGGCGGATGCGTTAAGGGCCACCATGCTTTTCCCATCACGGCGGCGGCTGACAGGTGGGAGGCCGGCCCGGCCGGTGGCGTGGGGACACCGGCATTCGTGTGTCCCTACTGAGGCTCCTCGTGCTGTGCCCAGAGTACAGGGCTCTTCTCTCGACCCTTCCCGGCCACCTCCAGGCACCGCTTGGCCATCTGACCAGGCTCCCTTCCCAGGGGACTGCCATCGGGCGACACACCCAGACCTCTGGGAACCTCGAAGTCTGGGCCGCGCAGCCCCCGTGAGCCCAGCTGCGCCATGCTGAGTGGCACCTCAGTGACCATGCAGGTCTTCTCGAGAACGGCTTAGAAGTTTGTGGATTCCATAAAAAGAGGAGGGCAACTCACACAGTAGTGTTCAAAGGCCCAGTTGGGGTTGTTAGCAACACCTGAGATCATCGCCAACTTTACTACGTGTGGACCAGTCAGACGGACGATAGGCTTCCAGGTTAGGACAGTCATCGGATGTTTAAAAACCGGTCTCAAGGGCAGAGAAAGTAACCAGTTAGGTGTCCTTGTAGCCACGGGAATAGGATTTTAAACACAAAGTTTAGCAGAAAAGAGGAAGCAATGATTTAGGGTATTTTTGCTCTAAACTATACAAACACAACATATTCTTCACAACAACGAAATGAACACGAAATACACTCAAAGAGCTGCATCCGGGGTGGGGCAGAAATAGGGACGAGGATAATGGGAAGACATTTCAGCAAAGAGGCCAGAAATAGGAGCGGGGGCTCAGGGGCCCAGTGATGTCGGGCTGACTGAGGAGAGGCAACCCCATCATTGACCTGGGCCCAGGAGGTGCCGACGAAGGGTCAGCCTCTGCGAAAGCTCTGGGCCCTGCCGGCGGCACCTGCCTCACTCTTCCCTGAAGGCCCCACGGGCGCCTTGTCTCTCGTTTGTCATCCTCTGTCTTCAGCCGAGTTTGAAACTAGCTCAGAGACCGAGTCCATTCTGCTGCTCGCTCGAGCCCACCTCTACCCGAGATATGGAAACATATCATCCCTTCCCTGGCCAACTTCTCAAGTTCAGAGGACGCAGGTGCAAAAGGGCTCTCGGTGGAGGCTCCTCCAACACATGGCCTCTGACGGCCGACGAGGCAGGAGGGGCTGAACTGGGAAGAGCCCGCCACTTAGAGTGGGGGTGGGCCACAGACGCCGCACCGTGTGCTCGGGACAGGACCCACGCCGGGAGCCTCTGTGACGGCAGACCCTGCTCTCTGACGTGAGGCCGTCCGGCCAGCTCCTGGCGACCACTCACGTCGGGGGTAACTGGTTCTGTGCCTTGGTGGCGCTGACGACATCACGGGGCCCACGGGCTGAGGTGCCACCCTGGCAGGAGCGGCGTTTCCCTGAGGATCCCGCAGGACCCTGGGGACCGGGCTGCCCCGCCGATCACGCCGTGCTGGCCTTCTGCACGCAGCCTCCTCGCTCAGCGACTCCCTCTCCCACCGGCGGCCCTGCGTCCACCCTCTCAGCCTCGCTCTGCGCTGGAGAAGGGTGTCCTCCGGAGCCTGGAGGAAGGGTCCTGCTCCTCCTCGCCCTTCCTGGCTGGGTCAGAGCTGCAGGCCGGGATGAGCCTCCACCCAGCACTGGTGTCGTGGGGCATTCACCCTGGAATCTGGCACACCTCACCTGGTCCCCGCCATTCCACATCTGTCCCTTCGGCTCCTTGGAGGGTCTGGGTGGCGCGGCTCGCCCCGTGGTTCTGGGGCCGGCTCGTGATTGCTCCAAGATGTTCTCTTCCCTTCCTCTTGCTCTTCCTGGGAGCCCGTGCATGCCAGGAATGCTCCTTTGATTCTCTTCCTCTTCTTCCCACTTCCGGACTCCTGCCCATGTTGCTCTGCTTCCCAGGGGACTGACCGCATCTACCTCCCAACATGGGGCTCTCGACTCCCGAGACTGCATCTGATGGGACTTTCTTTAGCGTCCTGGTCTCTTCCTTCCTCGCTGCTCTTGTCCACGTTACATGGCCGTGGTAGCTCCTCTCTTTAAGGATAGTAAGGACAGTTCTGGTTTTCTCTAGTGTCCACCTCTCTCAGAAGTCTGTCCTCAGAGCTGCCCTGTCTCAGACTCATCTCCCCGCGATGCACTTCCCCGTGTGCGGATAATCCTCGGTCATCTGTTCCTCAGACGGAGGCCTAAAAGCCACTGGGAGTTTCAGGCACATGGTGGGCTTCTGAGCTGTGGGCTCTCTGTCCGGCATCCTCATGTCGGCTTCCTCTGGGCTGGTCATTCTCTGAAGAGGGGTCTGTAATGTCTGCCTGAGGGCAGGGTCCACATGAGGGGAGGCGGGAGGTGGGCAGTGCCTTGCCCTGTTCTGCTCCTGACATTTGTCCCTGCCAGGGAGCCCTGTGCCCTTTCTGTTCAGGGTCCTGGGGTTGGGAGGGCATGGGAGGCTGGGCCTCTCAGGACCTCTGGCCCAGCCCCTGTCTGGCCGCCCTACCCTCCACCCCAGGCCCAGGGTCTCTGCAGGGGCCAACCCAAGCTGTCTGAGTCTGTGGTGCCATCGGGGGCTTCTGTCCGAAGCGCCGGACACTTCGCAGCACCTGCTGCCCACCTGCTCTCTCTCCAGCCTCCAGGCCCTCCCGCGCTGGGGCCTCTCCCACCTCCCAGAGCAAGTAGTCATGTCTTTTGAAAGTCTTGTTACTACAGGGCAGTGGGGCTTGGGAAGCAGCATGACTGGCCACCCCAGGACAGAACCCGCAGGTTTCCTCCTGGCCACCAGCTCCACCCTGTCCACGGACAAGGGCCCCTGCAACCGTGTCAGGCAGCGCCATGCTGACGGGACTTCCAGCACAGAAGATGCGCTCCCTAAGGGGGCGAGGGGGTGACGGAAGGAGCGAGTGCACATGCGTGCACGCACGCACACGTGGGTGAACGGGGCCGCACTGCAGCGGGATCCCCCCAGCACAGCGTGAGCAGAGCCTCTGGAGACACCGGAGAGGAACCAGCCCCCCGCATCCCTGCAGGTTCATGGTGGCCGGGAGGCTGGGGTGAGAGATGCCCAGGAAGGGCCGTGACCGGGATGGGGTCTGCACCCAGGAGCCCAAGGGGCCGGAGGCTCCCAACCGGCCTCTGCTGCAGGTCCGCGCTGCTGAGACTCCTGCCTCCCCAGCAGCAGAGGCCCGTCGGCAAGTTCCGGCCGCCAGCACGGAGGCCCAGACCCTGCAGAGAGCCCTCCAGCCCCAGGCTGCCCCTCTCCTCCCCCGGACTCCAGGCTCACAGCAGGCCCGGAGCTTAAGGACCCGCACCCTCCAGCCTCTGGTATCGACGCTGTTACAGGACGTTCCGCAAAACCAGCAGGTGTCACCCCATTTCTATAGCCCACCGCTGACCCCGGCAGGAAACCCGCCGGCCGGGTGAAAGCTGGCGGTGAGACCCTCCTCCAGCCCTCAGCTCGGTACCTGGTGCAGGTGCCACGCACAGGGCCATCCCTGCCACGCCGCTGCCGCTGGGGCCAAGGGCGGGCCCAGCGAGCGCAGGGCTGGAAACACCGCCTCAGGCGGGAAAGGTAAAGAAGGCCTTGAAATACCTAGAAGTTTCTTACTGTCCAGTTTCTGCCTGTTGAGGGGGTTTGTGCCGTACAGCAGCGTGTGTGCCTCCGAGTGCACGGCCTGCAGTTCCTCCAGCGTGGCCTTCCGTCCGCGGATGCACTGCAGGGACAGAGGAAGAGGGCTCACGTCTCCCTGTGCCTTTGGGGCCCACTTTCAACAGAAAACCGTTGCTACAAAAACCATCACCCCAAAGGAAACTGAATTTTATACGTACATGGGCACAAAATCATTTGGTTCCTGCAGAATAAAAAGTAAACCGCACCCAACACATCTAAAAAATATTTAAAAAATGTTTTGGAGAGCCTACACTCTAATTATAACTTTGAAAAACAGATTTAGACAGATAATTCCAGCCTTCAACGCTTTAACCTTCCCTGTCACCCAAATGATCTGGCATCAAATTGCTACTTTGCTTCCCAGCTGCTGGGGTCTGCTCTTCGGGGTGGGGGGGCTGCTCTCTCCAGGCCCGCGGACTCACCCAGGCCCTGCACACCCCCGAGCCCTGGGAATGAGCCCCTCACTGCGATCCGCACTGGGCCTGAAGTCTGCGAATTTACCTCATCATCTGCGTGTCGGTCCACATTTTCCTTTGCTTTGGATATTCTTCACATGGAGGCTACACAGTTATTTTCACATTTCCTCAGAAATTAACATAAAATCTACTATTCTTTAGTTGGGCTATGCTTATTTAAACTTAAAAGGAAGGTGGTTAATGGAGCGAGGTTCAAGCTAACATTGCCCACTGACACGGCTTTCTGAGGGCCACGGTCACACGGGAGTCTCCACGACCGTCTCGACGACCGTGGAGGCCCCGTGGTGGTCGTGGTCCAGGGCCTGCTCTTACTCCCTGCCACCTTGTGGAGATCCGTAACTGCTCACAGGTGACAGCCTCCCAAGGGACGCCCGCGGACACAGGAGGGCAACGAGAGCAGAGGGAGCAGAGGCGGGGCGGTGTGGCCAGGTCTCCGCCAGCCTGGTGTCCCGGCGTGGACAGGGCCGTGAGCTCCACGCCCTCCACTGCCTAGCTGGGCCCGACGCAGCAGCAGGGGGAGGGGAGCCCGGCCTGCAGCGCTCCCACACCCGTCTGCCAGGTCAAGGGGCACAGACCAGGAGGCCTGGGCCTCCACCTGGCCGGTCCCGCTAACCTCTCTGTGGTCAAGGCCAATTCCTACCAACATGTCCAGCACCCGGGCCCTCTGCCACCTCAGGGGCCTGCGTGGGGGCCTGGTGGAGGCAGGGCCACCACATTCCCTTGGGCTGAGTGAAGCAGGAGGTGCACCCTGAGGTCAGGGTCCCCGCCCATCGAGGGCACCTGGCTCTGCGTCCCTGATGTCGCCACATGGAAGCTGCACGCTTTACCCGGGCCTCTTCCCAACCATCCTTCCGACCCCCTTCCTCCTTTGTATCTCGGTCCACAGGTCGGGGACCCCCCACAGCCCCTGGCCGGGGAGCAGGCGGCGCTTCCCGCCTCAGGGCCACAGGAGGGCAGAGGGGTCTGAGGGTCTCATCCCCCCAGGTGTGCTGTTTCACTGTCCCACTCCTGTTCGTGTCTGCTCTTCTGGCACAGAAGCTCCCCGAGAGGCCCCTGGGCTGAGGGCACCCTCCTGGGAGAGGCCAGAGGGTAAAGAGCAGGTCACGGGGCTGGTCCCGCAGGGTGGGGGAGGCACGGAAGGGCACCCAGGCCCGGGAGATTTCCTTAGGGGTGTCCGCCAGGGCAATGCTGCCCCCCAGTGGTGCAGCCTCGGGCCAGACCCCAGAGCAGATGCCATCGTCCATTCCGCAGCAGCCGGGTGGGGTCACACCCTCCCCAGAGGGCGCCCCAGGGCAGGATGCTGGACCCGGCTTTCGGGCCCCTGCCCCCCTTGAAAATCATGCATCATCCTAAAACCAGTAAGGATGGGGGTCGCGGAACCACAATGACTTAAATTCCCAAATATCCCAGCTTCTGCGGGGGCGACGGGTGGAGGCACAGGGGGCTCTGCCGCCCCCACTCTCCGGCGCGCCTGCTCGGGCCTTGGTCCAGCTGGGCCCGGGGCTGTGACAGGTGGGTGTGGACGGTGTTCATCAGCTGTAGGGCCCTAGCCTTCCCGACCACTGTGTGGGGCAGCACGAGTCAGCCCATGTCCCATCCCTGTCCACGTGGGGGGCACGTGGGAGGCCAGCCGCTGGCAGGGAGACGGGAGGCAGGACAGAGGCTGGCCTCCGGGAAGGGGGACCTGGCTGTGCAGGGAAACAGCCCTGGGCTCCCGGCCCACCGCAGGTGCCCGGCGCAGGCCCGTGTGGGCCAGCCTTACCTCACATTTGCCTCGGAGGCCGGTCTCCTGCAGCCGAGACCAGATGCTCTGGATCCTGCCGGCGTGCTCGGGGTGGCTGTTGGTGTTCCCACAGGTGCACTGGTGCTTCAGCATCAACGTGTCGTACACGAGGCCTGGAGCAGAGCGTGCGGCCCAGCCCGTCAGAGCGGGCGGGCGTCCTCGGCTGCCGCCCACCACCTCCCAGCACGCAGGCCGCCTCCCCCCCGGACTGACAGAGGCCGACGCGGCGTTCCGCCCACTAGGGCCACTTGGCGGGAAAATCCCAGTTCGCCAGAGGCCAAGCGGAGCTCCCGAAACGGAAGCAGAGGAAGTGTCCTGCTCACAGCACGTGCCCAGAGGTCCCCGGGGGGGGGGGGGGCAGGTCAAGAAGAAAGAAACGGAGAGACGCCCCACGCCACGCCCCACGCCCTCAGCCGTGGGGCACTGCTGTGGCAGGACTGTGCTGTCCTCCAAAACTCAGAGCTTTTAGTCCCAAGTGCCAGTCCCTCTTGTCAGGGAGCAGCCTCTCTATGAAGCCGTGTGCTGGACTGAGTCCTGTCCCAGGTTCTGGGGCTCAGAAGAAAGGCAAGACTTGGTTCCTACCCTTAGAACCTTCCAGAGCGGCTGGGACAGCGTGAGCACACATACAAACAGGCAAACACCAGGGTATTCAAAATCAACACAGAGCGGACATCACCGAGTCCAGGAACTCGTGCTAAGTACCCGTCTGCAGCGTCCCTGGGGATAGCGCAGAGCTGCGATGCCTGCTGGCGCCCCTCAGGGAGCCGTGGCAACGGGGTCACCCTTGGGGAGGGACGCCGCACCCGGGCTCTGCGGCACAGGGAACGGGGACACCCCCGGACCAGAGTGACTGAGGTCACGGCCAGGAAGATGCCGCAAGGAGGATGGATGCTGCACGTCCGGAGGCGAGGCTGGAGGAAGGGGAAAGGCAGGTGGGTGCTGCGCACTCCCCTACAGCTCCCTCCAGGATGCAGCCCTGTCCTGTGCCCCACCTGCAGAGGGGGGAGCGAGACGTCTGCCGGGAGGGGTGGCCCACTGTCCCTGCTGCAGCCCCCTCACACCTGCCCCGAGGGTCAGGCAGGTCTCTGTGAGGGGCGTCTGCTCACTCCGGCCAACAGAGGTGGGGGCGCGTGTGCATCAGACCCACGGCTGCCACTTCCACGTGTCGGGGGCTGGGGAGCGGAGGCGCCGTCACCGACCACAGGGGAGCGGAGCTGCGGCCCCGCCGGACACCTGGCCTCTGGGGGCATGAGTCCCCGCACCACCCCTTTGGTCTCTGTGAGTCGGGCTAACAGGGGTCTGTCCCCTGGTGCTGCGGGAATTCTGGACATACCAGCAAAACTGAGCGGGGCACGGTGGGACATGTGGGAGAACAAGCAGCTGCAGAAACTCGCCCCCAGTGCGCTCAAGTGTGTGGGCAAGACACGTACGCCAAGAGGCTGTGTTCGGCAGCTCATAAGGGCAATGTATACACATCTCTGTGCACATATGCGCGTGTGTGCGGAACACGTGTGCACACGCGCACAAACAACCCAGATGCCCATCAGTGCAACGAACACGGCATCATCTTGACAAAGCAGTCGGCTGATATTTACTGGCCATGTGGCTGGAACTTTCGAGGTGACACCACGTCACTCCTGCCTACGGATGGGACACTGGAGACGAGTCTGCAGGGCGGGGAAGCGGCAGAACCAGCCAGCACACTCTGCGGGACGCGCTGCAGCTAAGACGGCGAGCCCATCCACGTGCACCAAGACCCCAAGGTAGGGCGTGGGGATTAACAAAAGGCACACAGGGACAACTGAGTCCTATCTGCGCAAACTACACCATGTCTGTGTCCATCTGTCCGTCTGGCTATGCACGGAAACACATCTGGAAGATTTAAACCAGACTACTAACGATGGCTACCTCTGGGGCGTGGGATTTAGGGGCAACTGTCAGTTTCTTGGCATTTCCATTCTGTTTGTTTGTTTGTTTTTTAACAGGGAACTCATACTGTTTTTATAAATTTTAAAAAAGTAACGCAGATGAGCTAAAAAAGTGTATCAGCAGAGGGCTCCCCCCAGGCTGAGCACCCCCGCCAGGGAAGCACGCAGGTACAAGGTGCCTGAGGGTCTCCCTGGCCCCCACGGTGGGCACATTTTATGTGGCGCATTTCTGCTGTGGCCACAGGGGAGGGGCTTCTCTCTTAGGGACGTGTCCACCTCAGGTCCCCTGCTGATTCCATCTGTGACCTTCGGCAGCTTCCTGGTTTTCTTTCTGAAAAGCACTGGTTTAATCTCTGGCTAATTACGAATTACAATTTTCTCTGAATATGAAGAGTATCCTTTTATGACGTAACAGAGAGAACTTAGTCATGTTTAGAGGCTACACGTTACAGTGCACAGAAAAATAGGGTGTTTTCTACTTTGTCCTATTACAGAGCTGTCTGAAGAAAGACGAAACCATTCTGAACTTAGAGCACTTTTTCCTCCTCTGTCTCTGACAAGAAGTATGAGCCGAGAACGATCTGCAGAGCCGTCCCACTGCCCTCTGTCCCGGGCCCGCCTGACTCAGAGCCGGGAGCCTCAGACCCGCCTACACAGTTCTGGTCCCTGACCGTGGGGGCGGCACAGTTGGGGCAGGAACAGAGTCCTGCTGGCGGGTTCCTGCCCGTCTCCTACAGGGGCGAGGCAGGGAGGGCTGAGCCATCCTCACACCACGTGGCCTGATACCCGCAAGCTACCTGGGCCGCGTGGGCAAGGCCCCGCAGAAGGTTCGGTTCGCAGAGCGGCGGATGAGAAAGGACAAGCTCACTGTCCCTGCTGGGCACGGGTGGCAAGCCCCCTAGCCCGCCGGCCACACTGGCCCGCCGGTGGGCTGTCTCTGGAGGAAACGGATTCTCCAGCAAAGGGAAGGGTGGGCTTCTGCGCCTAGGAAAGACCACGGCATCGAGGAGGGGGGGTGGGAAGAGAGCCTCAGCGAGTGACACATCTGGTCGCCCAGCCGGGGTGCAGGTCACCGGTGGCTGGCCCTCGGACCCGTGCAGCCCCATGCGGGCCTCCCGTGTCTGCTGCAGCCGCGGGCCAGTCTCGCCTGCAGGCGTCGGCCGGCCAGTCGGACGGGGCCGCCCCGACCCCAGGGCCTGCCGGGCACGTACCTGTGGTGAACCTCGGTTTGGTGGGGGGCTCCTGCACAGACATGGGGAAGGTGGCAGACGCCGGGGAGGACTGCGCCCGGGACAGAGGCCGGTGGCCGCCGAAGGACACGGGGATGCCGGCGGCCTCCATGGACGCCTGGTAGTTCCTCAGCTGGTGGATCCGCTGCTGCTCCAGGAGAAGGGCTTGCTGGGGGGAGAAGGCACATGGGGTTTGTTGCTGCCAGGAAACCTCCCACCTCCCTGCCTGAAGGGCTACACGGATCTCTGCCTGCAAACCATTTGCCCATTCATTTGCTCACACGGTCCGGGAGCACGCTGGGGCAGCTGGCCGGGAGGGGCTGCCTGTTGCCCATGGAGGCCCCCGCCTACAGGCAGCCCTCCGGGGCCAGTCTGCTGCTGTCTTGCTTTGGACGGAGAGGACGTGATCTGCATGCCAGAAATGTGTGTGAGGAGCACATCGCAGAACGGAAACGCTGACTCACTTGCGGCCACGGTTTGCTCGCTGGCCTCTCCCCACCCCACACCCCCACTCAGGGGCAGAAAGACTCTAGATGAAGCAAAGGAGAAATGTTCAGGTTCCAGACGCCCAGGCCCAGCTGGCCAGTGTCGGGGACAGGGAGGCGGGGCGCGCCCTCTGAGGAGGCGGGGACCAGATGGACCGTCCCCAGGATGTCAGCCACCTTTCAGAAAAATAACCAGAGTGAAGAAGAGGTGAATTCATTAAACACAGGCTTCCATGACAAACTCTTTTTCACGAAAATTGTGTTTCCATGGCAAGAGCTGGCTTTGGCACAATACCACAGGGATCCAGAACGGGCAGTTCAGAAACTAAGGGAGCTCAGGGGTGACAAGGCAGCGCGGTGCCTGGAGCAGGGACAGCCTCTCTCGACCGTGGCGGGCGGGCACCTCACGAGCTCGCACAGCTCTTCTCTGCCCTGCACGCGAGCCCGCGGAGAGACACGGGGGACTCCAGGAGGGGCTGTGGGAGTGGGCAGGAGCCAGGAGTCAGACCCAGGGCCACGGCAGAGAGGGGAGCGCTGGGTGGGGCCCGGGGCCCGTGAGGGAGGGAGACCCCGAGGCGCACATCCCTGCGACAGGCAGAGGCGAGCCCGCCTGGAGCGTCCCCGAGGAGGCAGGGGCCAGGCCCGCAGGGAGGGCGTCCCCGGAGCGGTGCAGGCACCGCGGGCGGCTGGCCTAGGCGCCAGGGATGGCAGGGCTCCTCCACGACCCATGAACAGACCCTGTCCTTTCGCGAGACAACAAGGTCCCCAGCCGTAGCCCCTCATGAGAGGCAGCAGCCCAGCAGCCGTGCGGCCGCCAGAGGGAAGAGAGCCTCTCCGCCCAGATGCCCCATTGTCCTGCCTTCAGGAAGCGGAGTCGGGAAGGAGCAGAAAGAGAGAACGGGGCCAGGTGCCCGAAGCCGCCTTGCCGTGCTTCTGCCGGCGGGACGCCCGACTCACACCCACCGCCACGGACACCGGACACCACCTAAGAGCACCTCTCCCTGACGCTCGGTTTCCAAAACATCGGCTGCCCTGTCTTATGCTTACAAGGACCACCAAGTGCCCCATAGGGAGCTCTGCTCATTATTCCTCAAAGAATACAGAAAATAAGCGTCTCTAATCATTGTCTTGGGTTTAGAGCACAATAACGTGATCACTTTATCATCTGCAAGACACTAGCCCTAAACATTTATGTAAGGCCTTTCCAATTTCCTATAAGCATCCTAATAATGCGCTGAATTCCAGGTACAACCGTGAGGCCCTCCCACCGCCCCAGAGCAAAGCCCCATTCTGGGAGAGTCTCCGAGGACAGCCAGCCAGGCTCAGAAAAGCACGATAAACACTGGCTGCCTGCAGCACCCGACTCCGGAGGACAGGAGTTACCACGCTCCAGACACAGCTCTGCTGCTGAAGGCTATGACCAGTTCCCACGTCCTGTGTACCCCTGGCTCTCGGGTCCTGCCGACCAAGAACAAGCGGCCTCCGTGGGGCTTCCGACTCACTGGCTGGCTGTCCCAGTGCTTTGCAGGCATGGAAGCCTTACTTTTCACTATAAACTGATAAATCATTCATCAGTCTCTTGTGAGTTTGGTTAATATGTGTCAGTGCCCGGGACTAGGTAACTGTGTCACTGTTTTTCTGGATCTATAAAGTTGGGTCACTACTGCCCCTTGAGCCCCCAAAGGCCCTGCCTACCTTTTTGGTCAGTTAAGAAATCAATCTTCCTCCTCCTACCTTTAACGATATGCTGATCTTACTAACACTTGGATTTATGTGAACCTACAGTTTTTACATCTGAAAGAAAGTAATATCTAGGGACTGCGGGGCTGGCGTTTGGCTGGGATACAGGTGCACAGATGGCCCAGTGGACAGACAGCCAGTAGGACCCGTATCTGCAGGTACTGCTAAGGTAAAATAGACTTCAAACCACAGCCACATCCCACACCACCCAGAGCAGGGTGGGCAAGGACCCGGCCAGGCGGGAGTGGGGGACCCGTCAGTGTCCACTGACTGCCAGCCACAGGGCGCTGCCCCTTGGGGGCTGGGGGACACCGAGGCCCGTACCGTCCCTCTGCCCTGCCTGCCCGTCCTCTCCCACCTCGCCTGGCCCTGGCCAGCACGGTCACCTGTGTGAAGAGCAACTCCTGCTCTGTGGGCTGGCGCTGGCCGGCCTCCACGCCCCGCGGGGGCTCCACCTCCTCGTCGTCGCTCTCGATGGGCTCCTGCTTCACCTGCACTCCGGCCAGTGCGTGCGCCTCCTTCTGCCCTGACCGCCGGTCCAGGTAGGGCTCCTCCAGAAGGGCCTGGTGCTCACGAAGTTCCTCCTCAGTCTCCTCGGGGTGGCTCTCGGGCTGCCGGGCCGGCTCGCTCTGTTTGGGGATAATCTACAAGGCAGAGGAAAGAGATGAGGGCGATGGAGACAATGGGGCAGTGAAGGGGAAGCACAGGCTCCCTATCTCAGAGCAAAGGGACAGACAAACCCAGGGGATGCTGCTAATCCTGAGCTGGGGCCCAAACCTGGGCGCTGTCCGCGGCGCTGAGGGAGTCCGCTGCGCCCGGGAAGGAGACAGACCCACATCTGGGGCGCACCTGTGAAGCATGTGTGTGCCAAGCACAGAGAGATGCGCAATGAAAGACACAGGTGTCGAGCCGGGCCTGCACCCGGGGGAGCGGCCCCGTGGCTTTGACGAACCGTGAAGACCTCCAATGCCCTGATTTACGTCTCTGTGAAGGAGCCGCACTGTCGTGGGGAAGAGTCTCTCCACCACGTTCTGACCCTTTCTAGAAGGAAAAAGGTTTTCAGGGAAGCCTAACATTTTTTAGCCCCTGCCCATGTGTATATTAAGAGGTCCTCACAGAACTGCCTGCTTCATCACCCACGCCACGACACAGCATGTCCGGCCGACGGGGGACGGACTTGCTGGCCACCGCTGTGCGCGCATTAGCGTTCTGTCCACTTGTCGCAGGGCCAGCCCGGGGGACAGTGACGTGGCACACACCCGAAGTCGGCTGAGCGTGCAGCCTCTGGAGCACCACCTCGCCTTGCTGTAAGAAAACGGAGTGTCGACTGGCGAAGGACTTATTTTACGTGATTAACCCTTGAACTGCTTATAATAAATATTTTCAAAGAAAGCATAACCGTGAAAGCCAAGCCATGGGATCCATGGCCACTTTCTTCGTACCCGACCCTACGGCAGCCTCCCGTCAGGACCTCTGACCCGGCACGGGAAGGCGGGGAGCGGGGTCAGTGCGATTTCAGAAGGACGCACACGGCCAGACAGGGAGGAGCCAGAAGACGGCGTGCGGGCTAAGACTTTATTTCATATAAATACCTGCCAACCACCTATCCAGTTGCTTTGACAAATTTCTCACACTAGTTTACTGAAGGGTCTTAAAAAGTCTTGATAATTTTGAGATCCACAATTATATTTTGCTTGTTAATCTCATCTCCTTCCAGCACACCTAGAGTCCGCAAGGCCCGTGTTGAGCCTTGTGGCTGGTCAAACTGACCTGGGCCCCGGCCTGGGACGCCCTGACCGTCACAGGGACAGGGACAGCCCTGTCCATATCACAGAGGATGCTGGGCTGAGAGTGGTCCTCAGCACACGGCTGTGCAAGCCTGGGCTTCAGGCCTGGCGAGGTCACAGGCTCTCACGTTTCCGCTGTCCCCCCCAGGGTCAGACTGAGAATGGAGGCGAGGGGCAGCGAGCACCTGCAGGGATGGGACGCTCTGGGGCTCAGCCAGGCGGGGGCAGAAGGCCCGCAGAGGGCTGCGTCCAGGCGCAGGGCTGGTGCCTAGCAGACGTGGGCGATGAGAAGGAGGCAACCCAGATTCTGATCCAGGGGCCAGAGCCCAGACTGGAGGATGACATCCAAGTGCCAGGTGGACCTGTGAGGCTGACCTCAGTGAGAGAAGGGGGATCTGAGTGGGATTCGGGACACGGGTCAGGGCCGGAGGGGACAGTCAGGGAGCCCATGCAGGTGGAAAGCCAGGGCTGCGAGCATAGCAGCTCCAGGCAAGGCACCCGAAGCCAGCACTTCAGGGGCAAGAGGCGGGGGCCACACACACCAAGGGAAATAGAGACAAGGCTGGAGAACCTGAAGGACAGCGGCGTCACACAGCAGAGAGCCAAGGGGAGGACGGCAGCGGCCGGGCGCCTATAGGCTCGGAGGAGGGGGCCACGCGGCAACAAGCCCCTGCCTGGGGAAGCCCTTGCGCAGGGTCCGTGGAGACCCGGGCAGGCGTGGGGGAGCAGGGTGCCGTGGCCACCTGAGGGGATCCTGCACAGAGGTCACCGGGGGCTGTGCCTGCTCCTGAGGGGCCCAGGGCCCATTCTGAGGCCCTTGTGGGAGGCTCAGCTGTGACATGGACCCAGAGCCCTGGGCCCTCCTCGGGGTGGACGCAGGGGGAGAAGACAGAGGAGGAGGGTCAGCCAGGAGGACACAGGCTGGGGCCTCCCCGGAGGACGCTGGGCTGTGACAAAGTTGAGAATGTCATCACAGAGGAGGGGGAGAGCGGCCGTGGGAAAGCATACACAGTGGACACAGAAGTCCCCACCTAGTTTCTGCCAGCATTTTCTTTTAAACTTGAGAACAACAGAAAAGTTTCAGGGACAGCGTAGGAAGCCCCATGTGCCCTCACCTAGACACAAGTTGACGGACAGAGAGACTGAGGCAGACCCAGCAGAGGCACTCCCCATGCCCCCCCCAGAACATGGAAATCATGGCCGTTGGGAACTTTGTGGATAAGCTTCGTGGCAGCAGGTACCATGCTGTGCACTCGCGTGTGCTCAATGCTCCACAGACAGGGCTCACGGCTTGCGTCCGACCAGCCACGCTCTGAGCCGCGCCTGGACGCGGAGGGCCGTGTTCCCGCAGAGGGACCCCGGCGGAGTCTGGGAGGGCGCTGATGGCCGGTCCCTCTCAGAGGCCTGGGACCGGGGGGGTCTGTCCAGGCCTGTGCCGTTGGCTCATCAGCAGCTGAGGCAACCAGGCGGACTTCTCTGTGGGGAAGGTGCTGGCTGCCCGTGGACCTCAGCCTGCCTTCTGTGGGCTGCCTTCTGCTTCTTTGCAGGGACGACGCTGGGCGGGTTTAGGGCGGAATGTGTAAAAGTCCCAGAGGGTTCTGTTTAACGCCCTGTGGCGCCCTCCCCTTCCTCTTGCACGTTGGCTGGGCTGGGAGCGTGGGTCCCTCCCGGAGGCCTCGATCCCACGCCTGCGGCCCTAGGAGGGCGCTGCTAGATGGTCAAAGCCCGGAGGCAGGGGAGCACGGCGGAGCAGGAACAGGGACCTGCCTGCTCCCAGGGCGAGTGTCCCAGGCCCCCTCTCTGGTCTTCCCAGCTTCCTCGGAAAATGAGGGCGTCTGAGCAGTGACCTCCAGGTCCCTCCAGAGGACTTAGGACACTCTGTGCTTCCATGAGAGCCAGCCTGGCTCTGTGAAGGGTTCCCGGAGGCCGGAACATGCCAGCCCTGCTGTCCTGGGAGCTCTGGGCAGGAGCAGGGGCACCTGAGCTGCCACCACCGTCTCTCTGGCGTTCAGTGCCCATCCTGAGGGTGGCCTCAGCCTCCAGGCGGTGGTACAGAGGGAATCGGGGAGGGACGCAGCCACAGCAGCAGCCTCCCCGTGATGCCGAGTGTGCTCGCCGCCCGGGCTCCCGGCTCAGCAGTGGCGTAGCCTCCCTGGGCCGCTCAGCCTCCCTGGGCCGCGGCCTCCCGCCGCCTTTGAAATGCGGTTCTGCGTTCCCCAGCGTTCCCCAGCCGGGCTGTGGGCTGGCGGCACCGCAGAGTTGGCTTCGGGGCTGAGGCTCCTGCAGGCAAATGGGGCTGCAAACCAGACAGACAAACCAGCTCGCTGTCCTCTGGTGCCCTTCGCACCTTCGGAGCCCCTTTCACCGATCAAGTGAGAGATGCAGGTCCCAAAGACCAGACTGCAGAAGGGGTCAGTACTGAAAGATTACTGGGTGTGCTGGCAGTCCGACCACCCAAGCTCCTGGTTCACAGCCTGGCCCTGGGAGACGCAGGACTCAAGCAGGGCGGGAACTGCGCCCCCAGCAAAGCCTCGGTCCCGCAGGGGCGCGGACACCCTCAAGCGCTCTCTTCCTGCTGCAGCACATTTCCCTCCCAGCACGATCCAAACCCGCCCATGCCACCTCCAGAGCTGTAAGCCCCGCCCCCCCACTGGGGGCACAGGTTCTCCAGAAAGTTCCTTCTCCTGGCAAAGCTTTATTAAATAAACACCACTGCACGTAAGGCTCCGGGCACTAACAACCAATGCTAACCCACAGCCGGGAGCACAGCCAGCTCAGGCGTCTGTCCTTCCTGCTCACGGAGGGTCCCCAGCCTCACGGTGCGGTTCCCTTGGTCAGGGACCTTGGGAAAACCGAAGCGGCCATGCAGGCTGCTCTCCCTAAGGGGACATCAGCGAGGCGGCCGTGCTCGAAGGCTGGGGTTGAATGAGCCGCAGACGGTGCGGGAACTGGCTGCCATCCCCAGCGCACCCTGGGCAGGCTGGGAGGGTGGGCGGCCTCAGAGCTGCCAGGAGCTGGGTGCCAGCGCCATCGGGTGAGGGGCCTGTTAGGGACACCATGCCCCGACTCAGGGCAGATGTGCAGGTGCCAGACGGCATGAGATAATATCGTCGGCTCCCCGAGATCCCAGGAGAACGCTGTACAAACACTTCAATCAACTGTCATTCCCTCTCGTAATCAATCATGTAACAGAATCCAGGGAGATCACCCAGTTTCTAAATCACTCTTTTCAAGAATATACCAGGAATGAATAGGTGTTTTCTGTCTTCCTAAAACCTCCCACCCTATCAGAGTGACACGATAAAATTAGGAAGCCACAGCCGCCTTAGGATGATGGAAGTGAAGTGCCTTTGACGCTGGGAGTGAACAGACGGACAGTCCCCGTCCCGCCCACAGGACGCAAGTGCCTTTGCCGTCCAGATGAGGGCTGGTGGGGCGGCCCCACCGCTCCCGACACCGTTCGGCACCGTCTGCCCGGGACGGCCTGGGGTGGGCAGCCCGTCTCCCATCTGGCCATTCAGGAGCACGGTGCCGGGGGCCTGTCTCCTCACGTGTGTCCCCCATGACCCTGTCATGGGGGTACCCTAGGCTAGAGTTGGGCCGCCGCCAGCCACCACCTTCAAGGATGCGGCCTGTTTTCTGTTTTTAATCACCAGCACAGCAACACGAAACCCTGCTGCTACTTCCTGCCCAAAAGCAGCTTCGTGAGGGACTTTCGGGACCGTGCACGTGCGCACTCCTCCATGGGCCGTCCAGGGCGCTAACCCTTCTAAGCATGATATTCCAACAGGCAGGCACATGCAGTTGCAGAGGGGCTTGGAGAAGGTGCTCTTGGGGCTCCGTGCCGGCGTAAGGGTGGGGGCTCCCTGTTGCGGGTTTGCTTGCGGAAGAGGGGTATCCTCCGGGAACTCAGGAAGAAGCGCTGACCAGGCAGGACACACCACACGGTGATCCCCCGCCGGGCGGCCCGCGCCCCCGCTGCACGCAGCGTCCCCCGGCCTGCCACACGTGCCGAAGCCCAGCCTCCACAGCGTCCCTCCCATCTTGCCGGCCCCCTCTGGGTCAGAGAGCCGGGCTGCCGAGGAAGGCGCCGCGCCCGCGGACCCACCTTGTTCATGTGCAGCTGCTGCTGGAAGTGCTGCTTGTGCTTCTCCAGGAACTGCTGGTGCTGCTGCTGGATCACCAGGTGCTGCAGGGCCGGCGCGTTCTGGGGCAGCGGGGCCGACTGGGTGCGCCCGAGCGGGCGGTGCTGCCGCAGCTTGTGCATGGACGGGGACACGCGGTCCGCGCCCACCAGAGGCTGCGCGTGCAGGGGCAGCGCGCCCAGGCCTGGAAGACACCGGTCTGAAGGTAACGTGGAGGGAGGGGCAGCGGAGCGAAGGGGAGGGAACCCCGGGAGCTGCCCCGTCCCCCCGCCCACGCCGCTGTGAGCCCTGAGCGCGGGCTTCGCCAAGCAGGGGCCGCCGTCTGGAGGTGGCTGTCCCCCGACACCCAGGCCCCTGCTGTAAGCGGGCGTTCCGAGTGACAGGCTCCAGCGCAGCTGGCCCGCCCACGAGTGGCCCACAACACCCCTCAGAGAGCCCCGGGCCCTGGAAAGGCTTCTTTTGGTCTGAGCAGCACCGCAGGCGGCCGGAGCGGCTCGGGCCACGCTCAGAACGGCGGCGGGGGTCCTGGTAGCCTGGCATGTTCCGGAAGGCCGTGGGGATGGCTCTTCCCTAAGTGACCCGGAAACTAAGTTGTGAGGCAATAAAACATCCTTAGGATCAAATCTTTAAGGGTCTCTTCAAGCGGTGCCTTCACGCACGAAGGGGACACTAACGCTTGTACAAATCCTGATGCGGCCGGTCAGGATCTGCACGTTTCCCCGGAGGTTCTGCTGCCTGCACGCTCCCAGCGGCTTCGCCAACCCGCACCTCGACTGGGCGCTTAAGAACCCGAGCGGACACACGATCCTGGTTTAGTCTGCACCTGAATCTTATTTTAAAATGCAGCCTCTTCAGGGGACTCAGGACGCCAAACACTTTCCCTTCTGTAAGCTTTTCACACGGCTGTAGATTCACTTCTGCAAACAGGGGTTTAGGCAGTTCACCGTTTCTCTAGCAAACCCTTGCCCCGCTGCAGGGCTGCTGCCCTAGCAGCTCAGGTGATGAACACGAGCTAGCCAGGCTCAGGCCGCGGACCACCTGGGTCACGGGCGTCTGCCTGGGAGGAACCGCACGTGGCCGAGCACGGCAGCGGCCGGGCTCCCCGAGAGCTGCTCCATAGAGCCCCGAGGAGCCCTGCGGGCTTAGTCTCTCCTTGTCCCTTCGCGGCTGTGGTGATTGCTCAACTTTCTACGCACAGTGAGGAAAGACCCAACCCTCACGAAACTGTCCCTCACTAGCTTCTCGAGAAGTCCATCAACTCTGTCCCCTAAACCGCCACCACCTGCTGTCCAGCCCACTGTTTTCTGAAAAGAGAAGTTACTTTAAATTTCATTATCTGTTCGGCTACTAAATTAAAGTCAGTAACACAAAAGATCAACTCATTCCCTATCAAGTTTTCTAGAAAAGTTTAAAAAAAAAGCACCCCGCCCCCCAAGAAGGTGTTTGGGAATTCTTCCCGTTGACCGAGGTGTCATGAGGATCAACACGCGGAAGTCCGCCACACGAAGCTGCATTTATGGGAACAGAGGGGACGCAGTCCCAAGAAGGTGCCCCTCAGACATGAGAAGCTAAAACGCGGCTTCCCGAGCAGACCGTCCTGGGGCCTCCGGGGCACCGGGAAGGAAGGGCAAGTACGTGAGGGAGCAGCAGAGCCGTGGGGCGTTACTGGGCGGCCGGCCCCGTGTTCCAGAGAAGCTTCTCCAGGCTCCAGGGAAGGAACCCAGTTCCATAGAGACTGAGCTTCCAGGGCTGGTCCCGGAGCAGAAACATGCTCCAACAGCACAGCATGAATGCGAGCCTGGTTTCTGCGGGCGCTCGCTGCCCTCCGCTACGAGGAAGGCTCCCCGCAGCAGGGGCGCTGCCTTTGCGCGGGGTGGCCCTGAGGACACGGGCAGACGGTGGGAGGACCTGTCCTGGTCCACCCCACCCACCCAAGTCCCACTACGGGCCTCCTGGGGGTAAAACTCCGGGGCTGAGCCCCTCGGCCCGACCTTTGAGTGGCAAGCTTTCCTGGCCAACTGACTTCCAACCGGTCCCTCAGGTCATGAACAAGGGTTTCTGATTACAGCCCATTATTTGGCTTTTGGTATATATTGTAAAAGACTTTTCAGCATAAACCCACACTACACGGAGGTCCAGTTCTGTCCTAGGCGACCCAGCTGTCAGCAGGGGCCTGCTGCGTCCCGCTGGGCGCAGTGCTGGGGCAGAGCCTGGCCTGCGGCTCCTGGACCCTGCTCTGGGCAGGGAGGCCGGGCTGCCCGGGGCCTCTTCCCTGAGCACCTGTCAGCTGCGAGGCTGACCTGAGGCTCCGTTCTTCCTGCTCACAGCACTGGCAGAAGTCCCTCTGCGGTCCAGCAAACGGACAACCAACCCCAGCACTGAGAGAGGACTCACCCAGCGCTACAGACCTTTGCTCCTTCCGGCGGGACTGGGGGGTGGGCCAGCGTCCCCGAAGTCCAAGCTGGACCACGTGACCATAAGGACAATGATAACTCCTGGCATTTAGCCAGTCATCCAGGCTTCAAGATGTGCTACACACAGCACTAAGTGGTGAGTTTGCAAACAAACCCCACCAGACACGGGGACTGAAGAGGCAAAGAAGGTGAAGAGGCAGGCTGCCCTGACACTCTGGACCCAAGTCTGAAGGGCTGGCCTGTGCACTATGGGGTTCTGGTTAAGTAGATGAATTCATTCACACTGGGTGACCGACTCATGTGGCCTGGGTCCTTAGCAACCCATCTGACATATTTCACTACCCCACGCACCATGGTGAAACTCTTTAAACCCTTCAAAAGACAGTAAGTCAGGCAAGACTTGGGTCTAACTAGTGGCTTGCAATTCTGGCTGCACATGAGCTTAGCCTGAGCCCTGCAAGAAAAACCGTGGGTGGCAGAGGCCTGCCCGGACCGGTCGGCTTCGCCAGAGCTTCTGGGGGCCTGGACAGGGCCGAGAATCGCTGCTTAGGTCCCAGGGGCGGCAGCACCCATGGCCAGTCATGCTCCAGTCTCTCCTGGGGCTCGATTTTCAGGACAAATGAGGAACAAAGGGGAGCACGTAATCACTGCTGCAGAGACCTGCAGAGCTCCCACGCTCAGAAGTGCAACCATGCGCCAAGGTTGCCGCTGTCCGCCCCCTCGCCCCCTCACCAGGCTGGGGAGGCCATGCGAGTGACCAGAAGGCTAGAGAGACACCACATCCTCCAGCTGCAACACCTGTTCCCCCGACTGCCCCTACTCCCGAGACTCCCACCCAAGGCCTCAGCAACCACGCCACCTCTCCAGGAAGCCTTCCCTGATGCCCACCCTGCCGCACGGCCTGAGCGCCCAGCCCCAACCACACAGCTCTCAGGGGCCTCGGGGGTCTGGCTCCCCAGGGCCTGGCGTGGAGGAGATGCTGCGCTGAACATTCTGCCCCCCTGGCCACATGAGCACAGCCCTGGGTGGGCTGTCTGGACAACAGGGGCACACAGTGCACAGCAAGTAGGGGTTTCCTCCTTGCAATGGTGGTTCCATCTCTCCCCCTGCCTTGGGAAACCCCAGAGTGTACCAGGGTGTGCTGTCTTGTCAGGAGAAGATTTGAGTGGACGGCTCCTGCCTGCCGAGTGCCTCGCTGGGGCAGTGAGAAGCAAGGAGGTGAGGGCCACACGGAGGTGGGGCATCCCACGGCCCCGAGACCCACACCCTGTCACCTTTCTAGACCCGGGCCAGCCTCTTGCCCCCCGGGGCCTCTGCTTTCAGCGTTTATGCGATGAAGCTGTTCTAGTTTGGGCCTTCTGTCTGTCCATCCATCGTGATTATCTGCAAGCACTCACGGAAACACAGGTCCGCTGGCTGGTGAACCTCAGAAATGCCGACTTCCCCTCCCTTTGACCCCAGAGCTGTTTGCTGCAGGCCTTCTGCATATCGAGCCTGTGTGGATGCCGGGAGTGGGCTGGCCACGCCATGGAAGCGCAGTGCCTGCCCTCCAGGCAAGGAGGTGAGCAGGAGGTGAGCATCACCGAAGATATGTGGGCAGAGCTCACGGGACGGAAGGCCACGCCTGACGGGAGTGGGGACGGGGACTGGGGCACAGCCTGCGTGGGAGCCAGGCCGGCGGGGAGAAGGGCGGCCCCAGCTGGTGAAGCGGGAGCCCGCACAGCCGCGAGCCACGCAGGGAGGAGGCGGCCTGCTCCCAGGCCTGTGAGCGCCAGGCCTTCGCTCCTGGCCAGCACCGCCCAACAGGCCCCTCTGTGCTGACACAGACCCTCCACATTCTCACAGCTCAACCGCCACCAGCCACACGGGCACCCACTAAGCCCCATGTGGGACTGAGAAACCGAACATTTACTTCGTTTTTGGGCCTTGACTTTGATTTTCAACTTCAGTGGCCAGGTGGGGCTGGTGCTCCTGCAGAGGGGGGCTCTGCTCGGGGCCTGGAGGGGCAGGAAGCCAGGTCAGGAGGCGTGCTCCCACCGAGACCCGAATCAGGGCCCTGTTCACAGGGAGGGGGTGGGGAAGGGGCCACAAGACCTGGGACGGACCGATGGGGTGGCCTGGGGAGGTGAGGTTGAAGGTTAAAAGTTCTAAACCCAGAAGTAACCAACCACCACAACCACAACAACTCACATCTAAGGGGGCATGGTATCAGATGCCATCCTGCGTGAATACACGCCTCACTGAACCCTCATAAAACTCAAAGGGCAGATTACTTGCGTTATCCCCACTTCACATATGGGGAAACTAAGTCATGGCACAAGGGAAGACCTCCCAAGGTCACTGAGCTGGGACCAAGGGGGAGGCAAAGGTGTCTGTGTTCTTGGCCACGGCCCTGCCTCCAGCGCCCCCAGCTGGGCTGCCTGTGAACTGGGAGGGGGCTGTGGATTGCAGGGCGGGGTGGGGGGAGCCGGCCGGCCCCTGGACAGTCAAGCCCCAGCCTCACCGCCACAGGCGGGCCGTCAGCAGCTGCCGTCACAGACACGCCACGAACTGCACACGGAGGACAGACCCGGCAACGTGCTCAACCACGAAGGAGTCAAGTTCAGCAAATTTATTGGAGAGGTGAGGTCCTGCAAGGTCCTATTTCCTGGGAAGCTGCGGGGTGTGGCATTAGGAATGCTTTTTAACGGTGGGGGACGAGCAGGGGACCAGGATCAGGAGGACGGTTGGGTGTCGTTGATGTGTTACTAAATGACACAAGATGGAAATTCAGGCATCCCTCACTGCTCAGGCCCCTGACGCTGAGTGTCACAGGGACTCAGATGCAATTTCAGCTAAAACCCTTGAGACCTCTGTGCTCACGACCTATTGTCTGGAAGTCGGGCAGATGCGTGGCAAGGTGTCTGCTCGCCGGCATACTGTAGACCCCTCAACTCTGAGGAGGATGGTGACCCCAACACCAGCATCAGGGGAAGGAGACAGACACACAGACATGAAGGAGCACTAGTGGAAGATGGAGCTCGCCATCTGCAAACACACGGGAGAGCGGGACGCGGTCCCCTGCACCCAGACCAGCCCCGTGACTCTCAACGAGGTGACCAGACCTGGCCCCATGTGCCCACAGGTCAGGACCCTGTGACCGGCTCAGCACCTGTGTTTTCCACCCAAGTGTCAGGGAGTGTGAAAGGGGGCGGCTCTGAGGGTATTTTCGATTCGAATTCTGACCAAGTAATCAGGTTTCCGGGAAGCCAAGCGGGAAGCCGGGGATGATGTGGACATGAAGGACACCCATTCAGCTGGACCCCTGCTCGTTTTCTAGCAAATCCACACGTTCTTCACTCCTGAAGCTAACAGGGTTGTTGCCATGCAAATCTCTGACAAATGTCCTATTTTTTCCCCTAAATATAACCATCCCTTAGAGCACATTAAAAATTCTTACTGCTAACAGAAACGGACTATCTACGGGAGTCGCTGTGGGCTTTTCTCACACGTTCAAGCGCATCCAGAGGCAAAAGCAGATGGGAACAGCCACCGCTCTGGAGAGGTTACATAGACGTTGCGCCTGACGCCTAGTTTCACTGCGTCCACCTCGCTGGCAAGTGAGAGCTGGCTCATCAAATCATGGGCCCTCACGCGGGAGGGGTCGCGGGCAGAAGTTCTGGGGTGGAAACGGGCCCCCCCGCGGGGCCCCGAGCCCCCCGCACTCACCTGTGACCAGGGGCGTCTGCGCGGGCGGCTGCTCCAGGAGGACCATGTGCTGCAGGAGGGGGCTGTGCGCAGCCCCGCTGTCGCGCTCCAGGGGCGCTGTGCTCAGGTAGGGAGTGAGGTGGGTGCCGGGGAACAGGGAGATCCGCTGCTGGAGGGCGGGGAGAGCCAGTCTCTCGGCTTCCTGCTGGCCGGCCGCCCCCTGGAGAGGCACAACCGTGACGCCCGGCCGAGGGCCTGGGCCAGCCGCCCCCCACCACGCACACCCGCGGACGCCTACTCACAGCGGACGGCCCGGTGGCAGGCAGCCCCAGCGTGATGTTGGGCAAGGATGGTGACGTGTAGAGGGGGAGTGGCGCCACGGAGCCTTCTCGAGTCACGAGTCTGTGCGCCAAGCCGGTCTGGAGACAGAACACACGATGGCCGTCACACACGGTCTGTCCCCGACAAGCGTGGGCAGCGCACACCACGAGAAATCACATCAGAAAATGCGTGGGGTGGGCCCTGCTGAACTCCGAGACGCCACAGCACACACGTACGTTAACACATATGTTAAGCATGCAGGCAGGCGTGAAGTTTTGGAGAGGCCACAAACATGGATTCACAATCCAGCAGACTCTCGTTTGTTTTTGTTCAGAGCGCTAGTTCATTGTAAAACCATCAAGAAAATCTAAGGTAATGTATTTTAAAATATATTCTTGGTTGGGAAGGTCTTTTCAAGGGCAGAAACCGAAGAAAATATGGATTAAAAAAATACCTCACAGAAAAGGCAAGTAACAGTCACAGCAATGCTGGCCACATGGGCAGGGAAAGCTCAATATGTAAAGAGCTCACAAATCAAATAATAATTAACAACGAGAAAATCGCATGGAAAGGCAAATGACAAAGAACCGATATTAAGGGAGAATAAACTCATGAAAAAATACTCAACATCATCAGTAATCTAAAAACATTTAAAACCCTATCAAGCTGGCAAAGATTTTTACAACTGAGAATACTCTCTTGGCCCCGAGGAACAGAAGTGCACTGCTGGCGGTGTTATAAGTTGGTGTGCTCTTTCTGCAGGATAACTTGGCGATCATGTCAAAAGCCTTAAAAATGTATCTAACTTTTGATCCTAAAACTCCACTCTTAGGATGGACTCTTACGAAATGATGCTGGTCCAGGAATGGTCCCAGGAAGGTCACGGCTGAGGCGACCAAAAAGGCAGAGGATTGTGTGTTCCCACAGTGTGTCCAAGGTTGAACAGACAAAGGTACACGAGGCCCTCAGGAGGTGGGGAAAAGCCTTCCTGATTGGCTGGAATCTCAATGATATGTTGTTAAGTTAAAAAAACAAGTTGTAGAATTGTATACTTTTTCAAAAGCAGACAGACAGGGAGGACTGGGACAGAAAGACAGAAGAGGTTTAGCAGGAGCACTCTCTGAGGATCTAAATTACTGTGTCCTCTTTCTGCTTCTAGAATGATATCCTTTGCTACAAAGGCCACTGTTTTATTCACCCCAACATCACCCCAGAGTAGATACTCAGTCAACATGCTGAACCAAGGGGCAGAGAGAACGAGCACACGCTGTTGCCATACTGGCTGGGAGGGTCTGCAGAAGGAGTCTGCGTAACGGAAAATCACAGCACTGATGGACATCCGACCAATCTTCTCTTAGTTCCTATCGCACTGCGGTCCGTAACTAAAGAGGAGAAACACTCCAGTGCCTTCAAATTTCATATCCAAGGAAAAAAACATGAGCTGGAAGTTATCAAGTTGCTGTAGACAACAGGGGTGGACCGACTGCTGGCCTGGCTCGAAAACGGCCTCTTCATCCTGTTGGAGGTGGGAGTAAGCTCGGGCTCCCCTCGGAGATGCTGCGGGCCTGGTCTCAGAAGAGCGCGCTGACGCCAGTCCAGTGAATTGACCGGTTTCCCTGGTGCACATTAAAGTTTCGTGTACACGATACTCTAGTCTGTTAATGTGACAGTAATGCAATAGCTTTAAGTCTTTTTAAATGATTGCACCCTAGTTAAAGAATACCTTATTGCTAAAAAATGCTAACCATCATCTGAGCTCTCAGCGAGTCATAGTCCTTTCGCTGGAGGAGGTTCTTGCGTTGATGGTCGTGGCCGCTGATGGATCAGGGTGGTGGCTGCTGAAGGCCGGGGTGTCTGTGGCAGGTTCCTAAAATAAGACAGCAGTTTGCCACATCGATTGACTTCCTTTCACGCTTTCTCTGTCGCACGTGATGCTGTTTGATGGCATTTCACCTACAGGAGAACTTCCTGCCGCAGCTTTATCACCTAAGCGTCCGTAATGTCCTAAATCCTGTGTTGTCCCTTCAACGGTCTTCACGGCATCATCACCAGGACTAGACTCCGTCTCAGGAATCCACTTTCTTTGTTCATCCATAGGAAGCAACTCCTCATCCCTCGCGTTTTATCATAAGATTGCAGCAATCGAGTCCCATCTTTTGGCTCCGCTTGTAATTCCAGTTCTCCTGCTGTTTCCAGCCCATCTGCAGTGGCTTCCTCCACTGAAATCTTAAAACTTCAATTTGTTAAAAAAAAAAAAAAAAAAGAAAAAAAGAAAAGACAACATCGCAACGTGTGGTAAAGGGACGTGTGCCTGCAGCACCTCTTGGCGTGTGCGGATCCTCCGTACCTTGCAGGATTCCCGACGCTGCTGTTGAGTGCACTGGCCCTATTTCAGTGTCGTCTGGAAACACAATCTTTGTTCGGACGCTGTGAGGGCAAAGCAGGAAGGAGGGTGTTCTTCGTGCCGGGGCATCCGGCTGTGTGCTGTCCTACACTTTGCTCACTGGGAAGCTGTGCAGGCCTGACCCAACAACCACCTCGGGAAGTACTTTCCCTCGACAGAAGCACTTTTTGTCACAAGTAAAAGTACTATCAACAAGCTACGCTTTAGAGAAAACGGTTGAGATTGCCAAGGGAGGCACGGCCCCACTGGACTGTGATTATCCGGGAACAAAATAAGCAGCCATCCTAACGTCTGCAACGTTATAATTTCCTCTTTATAATCACCCTGTTTTTTTACCTAATTTATTTTTAGAAATAACACAGCCTTCTGAGAATGCCTGGGGATACTGACTGCCTGTATGCGCGGTGCTAGCCGTCTCCATCTGCCCCATGCTGGGCTCATCACCTCCCGTGCTCTGCACAAAGTCGGGGCTTGGCCGCGCACCCCGTGTCGCACCGGCATTCTGCGCGGGAGGGAGCTGCTGTCTCCGGGTCCGGGGAGCCTGCTTCCTCTGTGTGAAGGGGGTCGTGGCAGGGCAGCGGAGACGGGGGGCTCCGGGCAGTGGAGACAGGGGGCTCAGGGCAGCGGTGACGGGGGGCTCAGGGGGGCTCCGGGCAGCGGAGAGGGGGGCTCGGGGCAGCAGAGACGGGGGCTCAGGGCAGTGGAGACAGGGAATCAGGGCAGTGGAGACGGGGGGCTCAGGGGCTCAGGGCAGAGGAGACGGGGCTCTGGGTAGTGGAGACGGGGGCTCAGGGCAGTAGTGATGGGGGGCAAGGGGGCTCAGGGCAGCAGAGATGGGGGCTCAGGGGGCTCAGGGCAGCAGAGACGGGGGCTCTGGGCAGCGGAGACGGGGGGCACAGGGGGCTCAGTGCAGCAGAGATGGGGGGCTCAGGGCAGTGGAGATAGGGGGCTCAGGGCAGCGGAGATGGGGGGCTCAGGGCAGCGGAGATGGGGGGCTCAATGCAGCGGGGCTGCCCGGTGCCCGAGGAGGCTTCATGAGGCCTGCATGTTCTCAGGAGTGGTCAGATTGTCACAAACCCTGAAGGTTTTGTGACCAGGGTCATCCTGGCGGGATGAGACCGTCGGAGACCACCCTGCTGAGCACAGGGAGGATCTGATGCAAACAGGAGCAACGGCCCTCTTCACTTTTCTTGTCAATCCTTTCACATCTATAATTCGTAGCAGCTTCATTTAGCTTAACAGGTGACTTGTAAAACTTGACACGTGATTTAAACCAGATCCACATAGACTCTCCCCCATAAGGCACCGCACAGAATGAACCAGATCAGACAGCAGTTGGGGCTGTGGCTGACAAGACCGGGCTGGCGGGCACCTGCCGTGCCAGGAAGCAGGCTCCAGGCAGGGCCCCGAGGCCCACTACAAGCAGCCGGCCACGATGACCTCAGTCCTGCAGAGCAGGGGTGTTAAGGTCTGTGATCATCTATATAAGTGCTTAAACGGGGCTTGCAGGACAGGGGATGAAAGAACGGGCTGCACGAGGACGTGGGGAGTGAGGAAGCAGAGGCGGCCACGCACACCACGACCTCGGCTGCCACAGTCTGTGCATCAGTGTCCACACACCTGCCCCGAAAATGCAGCCCCCACGTCCGCATATCCCAACTAAAACCCGTCCACCCTTTGGAAGGGCAGGATTCATTTCTAGGTATTTGAGAGGAAAGCAAGTCACTATATTTAATGAACTGTAGCCTCCTGCAAGTCAGCAGGAACTCAAAAAGAACTCAGAAAAACCTCCCACGCAGCGGGACTGTCTGCGCAGGAAGCAGACGGCACTTCGGGCTGAGTTCACTGGAAAACCAGAGCTGAGGTGGCTCCCATGCAGTCACCCCGAGCCTGTGGCCTCGTGCAGCAAGCGTGCAATTCTCTCGCTCTTCCTGAGTACTGGTCAGCACCGCCTCTCCCACTCCGCGGGGGCCGGCTGCTGGCTGGCCGCCTGGCCCTCGCTCCCCAGGGCCCGGCACAGGGCTGGCCCGAGGCAGGAGCAGTAGGGACACTTGTGCAATAAACACACAGACCAAAGTGAATAAGGAAGAAGAGTGCATGCAAGGAAGGCCCTGGAGACCACTGCCCGGAAAGTCCCCCCAACCCAGGTCCGGTCAAGGGCACCACCAGCAGCCAGCCCTAAGCCCCTCCACCTGGCTCAAGAGGCCACCCACTGTGTCCCCCCTAGAGCACCCTTCCTCTCTGCCAAGTGATTCCAGAACCTCTGGGTGCGCATGTGACTCTCAATTGCAGCATACCAGGGGCCTGACGGGTAGGGCGAGGGGAACTGACCCTGTGGTTACCCAGGCAACGCCGAAATGCCACCCCTGGCGTTCCTAACCGCCCAACACCCTAACCATACGCCCCGTGTCACTCTGCGCCCCCTGGGCACATGGATGCGTGTTTGTTGGCTGAGTATTTCTAAAGCACAACAAACAGCTTGATTCCCATGCGTCCCTGTGTTCCTGGGCACCATGCAGAGCCCTGGGAACACAAGGGAGCGGGGCATCCAGGGCCCAGCGGCACACGGCATGTGTTCTGAATTTGCCTAATTCAATATGCCCTGAAAGAGGCTGGGGCAAGAGGCTGGGCTGACAGCCGTCCTCAGTCGGAGGAGGAGCAGTGGTCGGGGCAGGAAGGGGCCTGTCCCGGATGCCTCCCGACGTGACAGTCAAGGCCAAGGGCAGCTGCAAACTGTGGCCACCTCGCGGAAAACCATCAGTCTGAACCTGCCGCTGGGCCGGTGCAGGGAACAGAAGCGAACGGAAAGCCGAACTGACCTCGGCCGGGATGCTGGCGACGGCGGGCGCGATCCCGTTCTCCGTACTGACGTTCCCGGAGCTGTTGTTGGGGGAGCTGGGCGCAGAGCCAGGGGCACTGCTGCACGCCGAGTCTGTGGGGCGGAGAGACATCCGTGAGCTGCGCTCCCTGCAGAGGTCCTGGGCCAGGCGGCGGCATGTGCTTTCCTGGGCCCGAGCGGTGGGGAGGCCCCCGGGGCCAGCTTGCTGACTGGCAGAAACCACATCGTGGAAAAACATGACCACGGCTCCCAAACAGGGGTGTGAGGCTAATCCCCTACTTTGGGTTTTGCTACGGACTTCCTCGTGAACTCTAAACGTACGGCCCTGCAGAGGCCCCACCTGAGCCTTTTACACTGTGCCCGTTACCAATTTTATGCCTCTTGAATTTCAAGATGATCTGACTCGCCAGGAAGATAAGGCCTTAAACACCAGTAACCTAACAACAGAGACCAGGACCCACAGAAGCCGCACGACTGTGAATGGGGAAGGTCAGATGTGCTCAGTGACAGACTGCAGGCCACTGGGCTCCCTCTGAGTTAGAGCCTCTCATTTTTCCTGTGTGACATCAAACACACAGGGGCACGTACCGCCAGCAGCTTCTGTGGCTGATGAGTGTCACCTGGAATCACACGCTGAATGATCCTCCGAGTGGCCTTACAGGAGCGTGGCCTGGCCCTGCGAATCGGGACCAGGCTTGACAGCGACTGGCCCGCGCCTGAGGGACGTGTCCCACCCCCACCTCCTTTTCGCTGCCCGCCCGGCCACGGTGGTGACACCTGGGGCTTATGGATGGGCCTGTTCAGCTTTTTCCATGTTCTCCTTTGGTTTACTGGCATTTTGAGAATGGCTTCACCACGGACGGGGAGCTCTGTGGTCCCCGGTTCTCCTGACCAGGGAGCTGTCAGCACAGGATCGCCAGACCACTGGCTGTCCCAGACACTGACAGTGAGCTCAGACCAGGACCCCCCCACATCCGCCCTCCCGCCACACTACACACCGGACCCAGAGCTTCCTTCTCTCCCTGGAAATCACACTGACTTGTACTGCACTAACTGGGAACTGCTGAGAGGCTCCCTGGGCTGAGCAGCTGCTGTACTTTCTGCACGAAGATAGCGCTACGGCCCACCTGACAGAGCCGCCACCTTGCCCTTGGGTGCGGTCCCCGTGGCCCTCGTGGGACACCTTCTCTGCAGATCCTATCCTAAGCTACACACCGGGTTCCACCAAAGCTCCCGGCAAATGTGCGCCCCCAGCAGGGTCACCAGATGAATGCTCTTATGTAGCAAGGGTGTGAGAAACTGGGCCAATAAAAATATATATAGATCCAGGGGCGCCTGGGTGGCTCAGTTGATTAAGCAACTGCCTTCGGCTCGCGTCATGATCCCGGAGTCCTGGGATCGAGTCCCACATCAGTCTCCCTGCTCAGCGGGGGGTCTGCTTCTCCCTCTGACCCTCTCCCCTCTCATGCTGTTTCTCTCTTTTTCTCTCAAATAAATAAATAAAATCTTGAAAAAAATATATATATAGATCCAGCTCTTCACCCATTTTCAACTCTGTTACGCCACTTCTAGGAATGTGGTCTAAGAAACGAATACAAATGTGTCATCGTCACGATGTTATTTGCATCAGCACAAGTGGGGCCCCATTCAAGGTGCCAAAAAGTGCGTGATGAATCATATGCGCCCCACTGTGAGCGCTAACCACTCTGACGTGGGTGCCCACAGGCAGCTCATTATTATCTCTGCTCCCGTGGCATGCGTGGCCTTCACCAGCAACTGGGGAGAAGCAGCCGTGCGCCCAGCCTGTCCTGCGGCCCAGTCTCGTGCCCGGCTGGACCCCCATGCCCGTCCCTCCCACCCCCTGCACACATGCCCTGCCCTGCTCTCCCGCAGGAGACACCACCTCCCAGGGCTGCACAGCGGGGTTCCCTCGCTCTGTTGGGACCACCTTCCTCAGCTCCTTATTTCCTTGTCTCCTGGAAAGGCAGCTCTGTTTCTGTCCCCGGCTGCCTGGGCCCTGTAAGGGCCCGGAAGCCTGCCTCCTCTCGTCTGTCAGCTGCACTCATCGGGCATGCACTAGCCTCTCCCAGCCCCGGGCCCCTTCACGCGCACTCTGGACGTGCCACAGCCCAGGACCAGGCAGCTGCGGTGGGCACGGTTTGTTAGGTGGGCCTGTCAAATGAGGGCAAGGACCAAGCGTCCCTCTGTCCATGTGCAGCCTGGTGCTGACTCAGAGCGGCAATGAACAGCCAGAGGCTGATAACGTGAACACAAGACCCGACGCTCAGGAAGAAGCCTGCGGACGACTCCGTCTCCCGAACTGCGGGGCTAGGAATACATGCGCGGCCCTGCTGCCCATGGGGGCTGCCGGCCCACGACCAGGCACTCCTCAAAGGAAACAAAGCTGCATCTGTGTTTAGACGTGGGTTTCCACTCACGACTTTGAATGGAATCCCCCAGTGGCTGCGACTCTGGGTGATGATACTTCCTCTGTTCAGACGAGGCCTGTCTACGCTGCAGCCCCAGCACGGAGCCCCACATTAACAAAGTGAAGAGCGTCGACCCTTTCACACAGACACTCAGAGGCAGGAGCTTGGCGGAGGGGTTCTGGCTACAGAACCCTGAAGCACGGCAGGATGGGGAGGGGGGAAGCTCTCCCCTTCACTCAGAGGCGCCGGGGCTCAGTCGGCACGTGTGCGGTGCTGGCCACGGACACGCAGAGCACGGGCACTGGGCACCCCCCCTCCTCCTTCCCTGAGAACCCAACACCGACACACTGCCACCAAGAGCCTCGGCTTTCAAACGGGGCATTGTACTTAATGCAAATACAGTTCCTCCCCCTTCCCCCCCTTTGTCCTGGTGCTGATTTCAGGAATGTGGATATGTGCCTCAGGACACGGGATGCACCCCCCTGGGCTGGGGTGTGTCCTCAGGGCGCACCCTCGAGGAGTGGGTTATACCCTTGGGACTGTGGTATGACTCAGGAAATGGGATGCACCCTGGGACCGGGGTGTGCCTTCTGCAAGTGAGGTGTGCCCTTGTGGTGGGGGTGCGTCTCAGGAAGTGGGGAGCATCCGCAGGAAGGAGGGCGTCCCTCAGGCCTGGGCTCTGGCTAGGGCGCACTTCTGCATGTCCACCACTAGATGGGGGCCGAGAGCAACGCTCACTAAGGAAGTGGAGACGACCTTACTCCCTCCTTTCTTCCCTTCCCACCTGCGGGACTCCTGACGGGAAGATTTTAACGCTCCCCAGTGGTCCAGAGCAGAGCTGGGCAGATTGGAACCGTGTGATTTACCACTGATAGGGCAGGATCGGTGAAACCTTCGGAGAAACCTCCACTTAAAATTCCTGTAAACACCCCGTGCAATGTCAAACCGGACGGCTCTGGCGGTGCTTGGGGCTGGGAGTGGGTAGGCATGCTCCGCGTTCCCCGAAACCCAGGCCCAGGCGCCAGGCGGCGGCTCTCGGACTCGCACTGCCGGCCCCCGGGGCTGAGAGCGCGTGCAGAGGTGCAGGTCTCAGATGGCGTACAGGACAGCCCCGCAGGGAGAGGGTGCAGCCGGCAGTGGGCGTACCTGTGACATCCAGCGGACGCTTCTTCAGAGCTGTAACCACTGGCCCATCTTTTCTGCGTAGCAGGGGGCTGCTCCGCCGTTCGGCCACCTTCTGCTTCAGCCTGGACCGTAATTTCAAATTGGGTTCAGAAGCTGCATGAAAAGGAGACACCGTTATAATCAGACGACCCGACTGGGGTCAAGTTTATCTCACTGGCAGTTAGAAAATATGCATGCAGGGTAAGTATTCACGCAACACAGATGTGTGGGTCCAGGGCAGAGGGAAGGCAGCGTTCCCGAGGCCCGTGCAGAGTATTTTCAGTCCTGCTCAACAGTCCCAGATAATGAACAAAGCCTACCCAATGCCTTTGGCTACATTTCTGCGGCCGTGTAGGTCATTCCAGGGCCGTGGCCCACGAATGTTATCACACCTCCTGTATGTTGCACTTCCTTGTTCACCTGTGTCCAACAACCCGGAAACCAGCCGCTTGCCAGGGCTCTGGCTGCCAGTGAGCAGCTGCCATGGGGTGCTAAGGCCAACCAGTCCTCCACACCCGCGTGGGGGTGAGCAAGCCCGTCTCCCTCAGAGGCCACCTGACCACAGGACACAGGTGTTTCGGCCTGGTTAGGTCTGTTACCAGCTCTGCGTGTGCTTTGCAAACCTGCGTATTTAAGCCCAGTGGTTCCCAAGCCTCTGCCCCTGGAGCGCAGACCAGCCCCGCTGACCAATCAGGTCACAGCTCTGGGAAGCGGGGCGGGGGCAGGCGAGGCTGCCTCGGGAGGACTCACTCCATCCAGAGGCACTGCCCCCCCCTCCCCCGCCGCCGGGGACACCTACGCAGGAATCTCCATGAGGCCATCAGCTCTCAGGCCAGGCCAGGGGTAAAGTCACCACCGCGAAGACGTTCGAGTTCTGAGGTTTTACTTGACTACTTTCAAGTTCCTACTGCTTCTCTGTTTGCAAATTAGCAAGGTTTTACCTTTTTGTTTGTTTGTTTGTAATCAGCAACCCTGCTGTTTTTAATCTTTCTGGAACAGGAAGTTCACTGCTCTCCAGAGCACCAAACCATATAATCGACTTTCCCCCTGGAATCAGAACTAAGATGGTTCAGGTTTTAAGCAGCAGGCCGGGCACGGGGACCCGGTCCCTCAGGGGGGCAGGGCAGCGGCGTGCAGGGACCGAGTGCCATGCCGGGGTGCCAGTGACCCTGCAAGAGGCTGGGAGGCAAAGGGCAGCTCTCTCTGGGCCCTGGGAGGGGAAGGGGGCGGCGGGCCACCTACACAAAGCTTCCCAGAGCAATCAAAGGGGCACTTTACAAAGCTGCTGGACTCCTCACGATGCGGCGCCTGCTCGAGGCCGTGCATACAGGGAGAGGGGCCCTTTCCGCTCTGCCGTGTTTGCATGCAGGGCGAGTGCCCGTTCACCTGTAGGACTTGCACGGCCAAAGTGGGAAGGATTCATATGAGGAATATGAAAAGTATTCTTTCCATATTTATTTTGAGACGGCTGCAGATTTACATGTTTCAGTCCCTTCTACTTCCACGTGGAGTTTCTTACCATTACTTAACACGAGGAAAAGGCCAAAGGGTCATCTAACAAGCAAGAAAACAACAGCTCTCCTCATACCACCAAGGTCTTTGCTGAAACGACATGAACACCTTTCTGTCCGAGCTGGGGTCAGAAGCTGCTCCTGAGATTGCAGGGCAGTGCAAGCCCCTCAGGAGGGAGCGTGTCAGGAGATGGCGTGTGGGGGGCTGCTGGCGGCAGGGTCGCCCCGGGCCAGCGGTAGACCGGCCCTGCTCCTGGGTCCTGCACCCCCCGAATGCAGTACCTACTCCTTCTGGGCAACGTGGGGGAGCCGGGGAAGTCTCTCAAGGGCAGTCAGGTACATGACAGATTAAGTCAAGTTCAACCGTCCTACTCTAACCTTCAAATCCCACCCCAGCCCCAGCACCTGCCCCTCCTTGGGCAGGAAGTGCCTGCTCTTCACGAGCCCGAACGTCCTCACGGACTTCACGCAGGTCTAGCTTTCCGAGGGCTCGTCTCAGCGCGGCAGCGATCGGGGTGGGCAAACGTGACTGTGTGAGGGTCAGGTGGGCAGAGGGTCCAAAGTGCCCACGCTACGTACCCAGAGGTCAGTCTGTCTGGAGGCAGTTACTGCTCTGGGTGCAGGGGCTGAGCAGGAAGGGTGTGCAGAGCCCGTCTCGGCCAGGCACGCGGACAGAGCAGGTGCCCAAGCGGTCAGTGCGGGAGGCGACGTGGGATGAGCCACGGGACAGAAGCGCCAGTGTGGGAAGACAGTGAGAGAAAATGGGAGTGAAAAGGTCCAAGATCACATTAATAACCACGCCAGCAGAGGACAGGGCAGAGGGAGGAGGTCACTAACGCGGTGACTGGAGACCCTCTCCACCCCTGCAGGAGGCCTGTGGCCCGGGAGGGCTCGCCGCGCCCCTCGCCAGGCAGACGCCGCGGAGTTCTGGAGCTCTGGAGCTCTGGAGCTCTGGGGGCCCGGGGTTGGCCTTGTCAGTGCTGTCAGATTCTGCAACAGCCACTTGGAGGCAAGACGGAGACTCGAAAATCCTGCAGGAAAGTGGCTTCCGTACCTAACCGCGTTATCGGTCAGATGGGAGCCAGAGCCGACATCCGCCAGTGCGCACAGTCCGTGCAGGTCTTTAGGAAGCTGCTGTGCCCACCCCAGGTGAAGGAGGGGGCCACGCAGGAGTCCGGGGGAAGGGGCGGAGCCTCCCTGGGAGATGTGGGGGGCTGGGAAGAGCAGGTGGGGTGACAGGTGGGGGCCTTGTGGCTGGGAGCCTGTCTCCCGGGCCAGAGGGGAGCCTCTGGGCCGCCTGCCGTGCAGGGCTCCTCCACATGAATCAATGACAGGCACATAGAAAACCAAGCAAATGAAAAAACTTGTTCAACTTAGGAAAAAGGCCAGTTATGCAAATAAGGAAATGCAGGCGAGGTCACTCTGCATTGGGTGCACTTTCTATACGTTGCCTGTCACAGGGCAGGGAGCGGCAGGTCCTGAGCCCCTGTGGGGCCGTCACCTGTCCTGAGCCTTGTGGGGCTGATTTATGCACACTTACTTACTTTGAAAACAATAAAAAGAACTCTAGAAAGCCAAAGGACAGACTGGAAGGTAACTTTTGTAGCATACATGTCAGACGTAGGATTGATATTAACCTATCAAGAGCTCCTACAAAGCCACGAGGAAAAAGAAAACACCCCAAAGAAAACTGGATGACAGACTCGCCATTAAACTTCCATCCACTGAACACTGAGGGACCTGCCTGTGTGTCCTGTGCGGTTCTAGAAGCTGTGCATGGGGAGTGGACAAGCCCGGGCCTGGCAGGCACTCGGGGCTCTGCACCACTCATTGGCCACAAACATGGCATGGAAACATGACCCAGGGCTTGGGTCGCAGCCACCCAGGTCCCTGCTGCGAATGGAGGACATTCTCATAGGAAAGATGGAAAATAAACATAAAGACACTCAAACTTTTCTAACAATGAGGAAATTGCTGAAAACATCCCAGGAAGCATGATTTACTCCTCCGTCACGTGAGCTAGGCTGAATGTGGTAGCACCTTGTTAATGAAGTGGAGACGGTGGGCTCCCTGGAGCTCTGGTGCGGCGTAATGTGCTCAGCATCTCAGAGCATGCAAACCCCGGAAGCTGGCAGTCCCACCCTCAGGGATCTATCCTATGGAAACACCAGCACAAGCGAGCAGAGGTAGAGTTACACTAGGAAAGACTCACACATTTACATGCACAGATGGGAATAATATAGAAAAAGGTGCTGATCCTTACACACACTCAAATGGAATGGTGTACCCAATAAAACAGTAACTGAAAAATAAAGTCACAGGACAAAATGCAAAGCAAGTATTCTTGTTAACATAAAGACAACCATACATGCTCACTGCACATAGACACATAGTCCTACACGTATGTGCAGAAAATATCTGGACAGACACCAAACTAACCATAGTGGCCTGTCTCTGGGAAGTAAGCTTCAGGATGCATGTGTAATTTATTATAAGCACGTAGTATGTGATATTTCATAAAGAAAAAAGTACTACATGCTGCTTGAAGGTGGTGTGTCTCCTAGCCGGTCAGAGTCTTGTAGCTATTTCTGTGGGCAGTCAGCTCAGGGTAGATCTGCCACTGAACAGTGGAAAGATGACTTCGAGATCCCATCTGGTACTTTTCATGTTAGAAGGAGGTCAAGTCTGATGGATGTCAAAGTCTGAAGGATGGGACACGGCGTGTGAGCCAATCACTTTACGCAGAAGCTGCCTAGTACTTGACCATACTGACCACCTCTAGAAGTTTCCTAGGAAAGCACAATAAAGTCTTTTAAAGAACCCTCTGAACACACTCAGACCCAAGTTTCAAGAGCACAAAGTTGATGGAAGATAGCCCAGCACACAGCCCCGCGAGGCCGACACTGCCCGGGCGCGCAGTCACCCCCTGACTCCTCACTCAGAGACAGCGCAGGAAGGGCAGAGTCCACCGGCTCCAGCCCCGAGCAAGAGCTGAAGGGCCATTTATCACACTGCACTGACCCTACAAAACACACCTTTCGGGGTGCCTGGGTGGCTCAGTCGTTAAGCGCCTGCCTTCGGCTCGGGTCATGATTCCGGGGTCCTGGGATCGAGCCCCGCATCGGGCTCCCTGCTCGGCAGGAAGCCTGCTTCTCCCTCTCCCACTCCCCCTGCTTGTGTTCCCTCTCTAGCTGTCTCTCTCTCTGTCAAATAAATAAATAAAATCTTAAAACAAAAACAAAAACAAAAACAAAAAAAACACACCTTTCCATTGAACTGCGGTGTATGGGCATCGCCCCCTCCCGCCCCAGCCAGGCACCTGCACAGTGCTTTCCGCAAACTGCCTCAGAACAAGACCCAGGCCCTGCGGCGATCGGCGGCACAGCCTGTCCCCAAGCCTCAGAAAGGGCATCCCGGGGGCACACACACCCCGTCCTACTGCCCATGCGTCAGCCTGCTCCCCTCATGGACGTAAACTCAGCTGTGAGGAGTGTCACTCGGTTCGCCAGTGTCCCGGGGAGATCCACTGACTTACTGCGTTCTGTGGTTGCAGAGATCAGATAGCCCGCCCCAGTTCTCCACAGGCTGCGGACCCTTCTGGCAGAGCTCTGTAAGGCACTGGGGACACGCAGGGCTGCAGGCTACGGAAAGGGACCCTGATGTCCAGCACAACAGGGGCAGGGCTGCTGTGAAGACTGCTGATGGGGCCTGAATCCACCTTACTTTTGGGATAACAGCCGAGCCTCGCCCTTCACATGCCTGGACCCCTCCCTGTCCGGGCCCTGCGGGTCCACTCTTACACTCGAGTGGGGCCCGGACCCCTTTGTCCCCTGCCCACCCGAGCAGCTCAGAGCCCGGCACCCCGGATGCTCATGAAATCACCACGGCACAGAAATTGGTGGCGAAGCTGATGCTACCCTGAAGCGGGCTCAGCGTACCGTCCTGGTGGCGGCGCGCCCAGGACAGAAGCCCCAGGCGGGCCCCCCGGATGAAGTGTGGGCAATGGAGTCTGGGTCCCAACTTAACTGCACTGTGACTGGGCAAGGCAATTAGCCTCAGAATCGATGCCCAAAGGTCACCACCAGCCTTGAAGAGTCGCTAGAGAACATGCGTGCTCTCCACAGACAGGGACTCCGTCCCCTGGGTGTTCGGGCCCCCAGGAGGGAACACGGGACCTTCAGTCACTGGGGGGGTTTTCAGTGACTGGGTGCAGTATGGGGGGTGCACGGTGACCCACACTCACGTGACAGCAATACAGGTCACCTGACGAGGAACGCTGGGCGGGCAGGGGAGGGGAGCTGGTGCTAGGCCCGCCTTGCCCCCCGAAACTGCGCAGGAGGCTGTGCGGGTGGCCCAGGGGGACCATGCTGCAGCCCTCCTGCCCAGGGCAGGCTCCACCAGGCGCTGCGTTCTTCCTTCTGCTCCTGGGAGCAGACCTCACCCCCCCGGTGACCCTGCCGCCTGCAGCGCAGCACCTACCCAGCACCCCTCCCCCTGGAAGTCCCAGCCCGCGGGCCACGGGTGGGCCAGGCTGATGTGAGCTCTCCCTGCTGAGCCAAGCAGCTTCGCCCAGACGGGAAACCCGCTGTTTCCCACAGCTTGGAAATCGGCTGCCGCTTCCTATGGACAGCTGGGAACCTGCGAGGTGCTGAGCTGCAGAACCTTCTAGAAGGAAGAGCCACTGGCTGCAGAAGTGAACACAGGCTGGAAGCCGGCTGTCTTCGGCCCAGTGTCCAGGCTGGTGCAGGGACCATGGAGGCTGTGACCTGCACCACCCAGCCTCCCGCCACTTCATCTGGGGCCATGGGCGGGCCTGCAGGCAGCACGTGCTGAGGTCCCAGAGGTCACGGTCAGAATGGGAGAGGACAGAGACGGGCAAGGACAGCAAGCTTTGTTTCGTTTCGTCTGTTCTCGTTTCATCAGTCAGAAGTCACAGAGGACAATTTAAGAGGCATTAAAAAAAGACTGACGGCAGCTAACGTCTTTAAAAATACAAAGTTGAAGAAGCTACTGGAGAAAAATACAATCTCTAAACATCATCAATATGACAAAACTGGATTTGCTTTTAAAAGTGGAAAAGCATCCTTTCTTCAGTGTGAACGTGGAATTGAACGCTTTGCTTAGATTAATCCCTGGGCTGAGCTGCTCTATGCCCCAGGAACCCCAGGAAGGACCCGCTGATGGGTGCAGGGTCAGTGGCATGGAACAAGTCCCAGTATATCCTTAGTTAGTAGATTTGGAGAGGCTCAGAAACTCAGTCAGGTGGTCCCCACCTCACCTGCTCTGTACCTGTGCACCCAGGGAGATGACCCAGCCTGCTGGGAGGTGGGGACACCCTGCTGTCAATCACAGGGAAGGGGGCAGGCTCTCCAGCAGGAAGTGAGGCGAGCCCAAGCTGGGCACTCAGGTGGTGGAGAGGAACCAGGGGCTGGGATGTAAACCCCAAACCCCCAGCGGGGCAAGGCGCGCCTTTCCCGCAAGACTTCCAGCAATAAATGGCACTGATCTGTGGCCTTCCCTCAGGGGAGCCTAGCATTTCCACCTGCTCCTGGTCAAACTGGGGGCACGGAGGGAAGGGGCTAGGGGAGCGGAGTCTGGCGGGAATGGGCTGTTGGGTGGGGAAAGGATCAAGGGCACCCCAACAGCGCCCCGACAGCTTGGGAAAATGAGAGCAGAGCCCCCGCAGCCAGGCACCCCCTAAGCACTTGGCAAACATCGACTCCATGACTGCTCCCAGCCCAGGAGGTAGGTGTTTCCAGATGGCAAAACAGGGAGGCACAGAAGGCTTCCCCAAATCACAAGGCAGGAAGTGAAGCAGCTGGATCTAAAGCCAGGCCACCGGCCCTGCAGCCAGCGCAAAGTCACTGCCTGAACACGCACAGGCTTGGGTGAGTTGGTGCGCTTTCCTCCGGAGACGGAACAGAGCTGGGCACGGTGCGCCCAGGAACAGCAGGCGCGGCTGTGCACTTTGCAGGTGTGTGTGTCCTGCAGCAGCCCTGAGGGGACCGAGGGGCAGACAGATCTGTGCAGGAGCCACAGAACGTGGTGTCAAGTTGAAACCATGGGGATTACTCAAGTGTATGTCACATTTATTACAGATTTTAATTCATCGGAGGCATTTTGTAACTAAAATTTCACGTTTGTAGTATTTCCTATTACTGATTCTCGTAGAAATGCACAGATATAAATTATTGAGAATTTGTGACATCAAGTGTTTGAAAGTGGATACTTTGAGAATGATACAGGACATCTAACTACACTCTATTCCCTTAAGTGGTTTAAACATTTCCTCTGAAATCTTTATATTATTAATATTATTAATGTGCTGGTGATGCCTTTTTGAAAAATTGATAATGCAATCAAATCTTAATTAAGTTCTTCTGGAGCACTGGGCGCTCACGGGCACTTCCCCAAGTGTGATGAGGAGTCTGCCCTTCTCAGGGCGGCAGGGGGCTGGGGCGGGCTGCATGGCAAGATTCGAGGCCAACAGGTGTGAGAGAGGGTGCTTCCAGCACAAGAACCAGCAGCCGCAGAGACTGGGAGAGATGACAGGGGCCCGTGAGACAAAGGTCGCAGGCCATGCAGCTCTGCGGAACAGCAGCGGGGCAGCCTGGAGCTGGCCGTCCCGAATCTAGAGTCTTCAGGGACCCTGGCTACATGTGGTCAGTGCCAGTTCTGTCTTGTAACAGGAGCCACTGTCCAGGTGACGTGGGCCTTGTCTGGTTGGGAGAGAGGGAGAATCAGAGCAAACATCCCCTGATGGGCACCCCCACTTCTATTTTGAGAGGGAGGTGTAAGCTCAGGCCAGGCAGCCCCGTGAGGGCCCCAAGAGGCAGGTGTTGTTCACTGTCCTTCCCTGGGACCTCGGGGGAGGAGTTAGATGTGTCTTCTGGCAAGGCAAGGCAAGGCCCCTTGACAAGAGGTGGGTGGCTCTGCTTGGTGGCCAGGTGCTCAGCCTTCTGCTTCCTCCACTGGGAACTTGGGGGCCACACTCGGCACACCGAGGGCAGGAGGAAGCTCTGCCTGCTCAGTGTATCCACAGCGGGGACGATATGGGTGTGCACAGCTCCATTTTACTGATGAGAAACTAAGGCCAGGGGAACCTAAGGAATCCATCGCAGGGCACACAGCTATAAAACCAGTGGAAAGATCCTTCCCGAGCTGCTGGTAGAGCCCATGACCTCTGTCCACCTGACCCACCCTCATGCCCTTAGGGTGAGGGAGACTCCCTGCTGCTCACTCTCTTTCCTGGGCCAGGGTGCCTGGGGCAGGCAGTCTTCCTCTCTCCCAGCACAGAGCCCGCTGCTCCCTGTGACCTCCCGTTCTGCTGATCTGAGTTTGGTTCAGTACAGCACGAGGTTCCAGAAGGGGGCACGGGAGCCACCTTGGGAGCCCTGGCCCCAGCTCCTGACAAGACCTTCCTGTCGAGTGCATGGGCTCTCTCTGGGTGAAACCCATGGCTGTCCTCGGTGGACGAGTGAGAACCACACACACCGAGGAAAAGGACAGAGTGGCACCTTCACTTTCACCAGGGGAGGGTTTACAGCTGACGGGAAGCCCTGCCCATACCTGCAGGGTCCTCACCACTGACTCGGAGGGGCTCCGCCGACCCCTCTCCCATCCTCGTCAAGGTCTCTGAGGTCCTTGGCCCATGGCCGTCCTGATGGGGTCACTCCATCTCACACACCTGGGAGTCAGTCAAGCACTCCCGAGGGGCCTCCCTGCAATTTCTGGCTCTGGATTCAGGCTCTGCTCCCTGCATGCCGCACCGAATCCTCTGGGGCCCAGCTCTGCCTATCGAGAGGCTCCAGGTCTTCCGTCGTTAGGACAGGGTGGCAGATGAGCCCCCAGCCCCATTCCCTAATACCTCATCACTCGGGTGAAGATGCTGGAGTCTGACTGCCTTAAAGTGTATCTGTCTAAAATCAACCAATATCCTCTGGATAAAACAAAATTTGTGTTTACAAAGAAAAAGCTGTGCCACACGGGACTCACTTCCACTAAGTAGGAACTTCCCACAATGCCCCACAACCGCGGGCTCCACGTGCTGTGTCTGCGGCCAGGGCCCCCGATCCTCCACAGCCTGCCCCAGCCTGCCCTCACCTCGCCGCGGGCAAAGGCTCTGCAAGATGCTCCTCCTCTGGCCCCTGCCCTTCCGGCCACCCTCATGCACTGGCCTCGGCCACTCTGATCTTTCTTACAAGCCGACGCCCACTTAAACCATCACCACTGGAGAAAGTCCAAGGGAGTCTGTTGGGAGCGTGAATACCCTTCTTCTGGTCTGTGGCAGGGCCACGCACACCCCGAGGCGTCCTTCGGAGATGTCCTTGCAGGACACAATGGGTTTCTTTCTCGAACAGACTTCCTCCCACTCTGGGACCCCCGGCCACCCCTGCTGCCCAGGCCCTGCCTAGTCAGCCGCGAGGGCCAAACGCTGGCTGGCCCGCTCCTGCAAGGCCTCCCATCGGTCAGCAAGAACGGCTGTGTCCCTGAGCCCGGCAGGGGATGCTCGGGGCTGTGGCAAAGCGCAGCACACCCCCAGGAGCGGAGTAAGCTTTGCTGTTGTTCAAAGACGAGTCTGAGGTTTAAAACGTGGGTGTGCATACATGAGGTGCATGGCATTTGGTATGACTCATAAGACAGTGCTTGAGGACATCGTTTTAGAATGAAGTTCTAATACAAAAAAGCAAATACTTAAGCACAAGCCGAGATTCCCTCGGACTCTCAGCCTGTAGGGCATGTGGGAGGGCCAGTTGAGAGCCCCGCCCCCTGTGGGGCCTGTGGGAGGGGCCGGTTGAGAGCCCCACCCCTGCAGGCATGTGGG
>NW_023270377.1:1864763-1950797 GCF_011800145.1 Mirounga leonina | reverse complement strand
GGTTGAGAGCCCCACCCCTGCAGGCATGTGGGAGGGGCCGGTTGATAGCCCCAACCCTGTGGGCGTGTGGGAGGGGGCGGTCAAGATCCCCGCCCCCTACGGGGCCTATGGGCGGGGCCGGGTGAGAGCCCCGCCCTTGTGGGCATGGGGGAGGGGCCGGTTGAGAGCCCCGCCCCCAGGCCCTGGGCCCTGGGCACTGACCTGTTTTTCTGAGCGGGAAGTCATCTTTGCTGTCGTACATTCCCAGGACCGGGTGGTTGTAGGAGGCCGACACCCCGCTCTGGGGCGGGGAGCTCTGGTCAAGCGAACTGTGCTGTGTTTTCCTGGACGGAAGAGGCAAAGACAGACGGAGGAGTTAGCGAGGGGCGGGAGCCCGCCTGACACGGCAGCCCCGGATCAGCTCCGACCAAGGAGACGGGCCCTGTGTGGGGCCAGGCTGAAATGAGACAAAAGCAAGGTGACCTTGCGAACCAAGACTGGGCAGGGCCTCCGCAGCCGCACCCGGGCCGGGAGGAGCAGTGCCGGCCGTCCTGCCGCTCTCGGCTGCTCCCTGGCCACAGAAGGGCCTGTCCTCGGGCGACGGCCGGCACACGCGCACGGGACCAAAGGCACGGTGGGAGGCAGCTGCGATGGGTGGAGTGCATTCAGAACAGCAGTGGTCCAGTCTGGCGTCCCCCAGGGGGCCTCCCTTCAGCAGACAATACCCAGCGTTCAGCTGCACCTTCAGAGGGATAAAATCCGCCCCATCACCCTGCTTCCTTGGGGACGGTGGGTGGCAGGGACCAACACCTTGTGCCTGGAAGTGGGTCTATGACGTTTACTGCCTCCGACGACCAGCCAGGCACCACTCCACATCCTTTAAAATTTCGAGACAGTATCCGGCTCCAGGAGGAGGCTCTGGCGGGCGGGAGGGGAGTCAGGGCTTGGGAATGGGGAGCCGACGACCCTCGGGAAGACCATCCTCGGCTTCCTGGAAGCACCCACCCGAGGTGTAATGAATTCTGTTGAGTCTTTAAACTGTGTAATCTGCTTAATGACTTGAAACAAATTTGCCAACTTACTTATTTGGAATTTGTTAGACTATTTATTTGAATACACAGTACTCCATACCCATGGCACCTGGTGTTATTTGAATTAAGAACAGGAGCTCTTAAATGCTTACAGGTGTATAATTTAAATATTTGAGAGCAAACTTGTGCAGAGAATGGGCTGATCACAGAGACCCGTCCAATGAGCACAGCCTGGACATCTGGGCTGTGGGGCCCAGCCAGGCTGTGTAGCAGGAAAGAGCTCACATTCCCGGGGACAGCTGCCCCCACACGCCTGTACCTGCATCACGGGGTCACCTCCTCAGGCAGGAAGCCCTCCTTTTAACTTGTGGTTCCACTGTGACAACCCTGGCCTCACCTCGGGGGAACATTCTCTGACAATCTCATTAAAGGTTTGAGGGCAGGTCGCCTGGGTGCTCCCTCCCAGTTAAGCAGCTGCCTTCAGCTCAGGTCATGATCCCGGGGTCCTGGGATCGAGCCCCACATCGGGCTCCCTGCTCCGCGGGAAGCCTGCTTCTCCCTCTCCCTCTACGCGCTGCTCTGCCTACTTGTGCTCTCTATCTCTCTGTCAAATAAATCTTTTTTTTTTCAAGATTTTATTTATTTATTTGACAGAGAGAGAGACAGTGAGAGCAGGAACACAAGCAGGGGGAGTGGGAGAGGGAGAAGCAGGCTTCCCGCCGAGCAGGGAGCCCGATGAGGGACTTGATCCCAGGACCCCGGGATCATGACCTGAGCCGAAGGCAGCCGCCTAACCAACTGAGCCACCCAGGCGCCCCCAAATAAATAAATCTTAAAAAAAAAAAAAAGGTCTGAGGGCAACACTCTCTCTGTACCAAATCACGTCTTCTGAGGTGCCCTTTGGGGAACGCAGCCTTGGCCGGTTTCAAACTTCTCAGTACTAAGTCACAATCTAGGAACGAATTTGCTTTCTCTTTCAAGAGACGCATGGAAAGACCTGTGTGTGCATTTTGTGACCCGGAAGTATGAATAATTATTGGTAGAATATTATTACAAATAATAAGTACTGTTGTTCGACTTTAATTGTACGCTGTTTATAGTGAAGCCAGAAGTTGGAAAAGCTGTATTTGTTCAAGATGTCATAGATTTTCTCCTCGGGCTTGACTGCTGGAGATGTTGTTGGGGTGAAAGCCCTCACTCCCTCCTCAGGCCTTCGGGGACGCAGCATGAGGCCGGCCGCACTGGGCGCAGGGCGCTCCTGCATCGCCCCAGGACACGGGTCTGGGCCGGCGCTCAGACCGCTGCACTGACCCCCCCTGGTGCCGTCACGGCCGAGTCCAGAGACTTCGAGGGAGTGACTCACGTCACCACAGCCCAGCTTCCAGGAACCCTGCAGACCGCGGGACAAGAGCTCATCCCCAGGGGACCCCCGCAGGGCTGAGCGGGCTGCTCCAGGGCAAAGCTGCCGTCACCCCCGCCCCTGGGACCGAGCACGTGTGCCCCAGGCTGCATGCACACCTCACGCTGACCCGCTCTCACCCTCACGGTCTCACACACCCCTGCGGCACCGCACCCCACTGTTACACACACACACCCCACCCCGCACACGGACACGCTCTCACACTCACACGTACCCCACGCTGCACACTGACATGCTCACACTCACACCCCACCCACACTCACACACACTCAGTGCACTCACCCCATGCACAGACCCTCACACACACTCCCACGTGCACACCCACCACACCCACCCCCTTGCACAGGGGAGCAGAACTCGAGGGCAGCTCCTTCCATGAGGCTCAGGCCTGCCCACAAACCAGGTCCCCAGCTCCAGCCCCTCATCACAGCCTGGCGGGAGGCGCTCGGCGGCACGTCTGCCAGCATCTGGGCAGATGGTCGGTGACTCTTGATCTTCAAGCAGCGCTGACGGGGGCAGAGAAACCAGGGCCGCTGCCTTTGCTTTGTCAACCCTCCTTAGGCTACCACGGAGTAAAGCTCCACATGCATCCAGCCACTTCAGCGCTCCACAAGTGACCTTTCCCGCTGTATCAGACTTGCGCAAGTGCCCTAAACAGAAGTGTACTCGCTTAGCCAGTGCCGTCCAACGCACGTAGGATGTGAGTCACAGGTGCAATTTAAATGTTACAGCAGCCCCGTTACAATGAATAAAAATGGTTAAACTGACTTCAGTATGCTCTTTAACCCAATAGAGCCCAATGTGCAATCAATATAAAAATGACCCGTGAAATAGTTCACATCCTTCCCTTCGTGCCAAGGCCCTGCAGTCCAGTGTGTCTGGTGCCCGCAGCGCATCTCAGTCACAGCATCCTCGTCTCTGTGCTCAGAGACACGTGGGGGGGGGGCCACCGCTGCAGGAGGGACAGAGCAGGGTCATCTCCACGGACAGAACCCTGCACCATTCCGCAGGCGAGCCCGGTCCCCCAGCCCAGTTGCCGGCCGGCTTCGTCGCTGGATTCATCGTGCTGACTGCAGAGCTTCATCTGCCTAAGTCCCCGAGCAGGGCTCCGGGTGGCTTCTCTGTCTGAGTGTCACGTGTCTGGGCCTGCGTCTCCTGTGTCCTCTGGCTGGTGGGCGTTCAGGCTGCTTCTGTTCTTTGGCAGGAAATGAATGATGCGGCTATGACCACCAGAACCCAAGTGTATGTGGGCAGAAGTTTTTCTTCCTCTTGGGCAGATACTAGCAGGACAGCGTCATGGGGTCGGGGCACATAAGCCTTTATAAGAAACTGCTGGACTGTTTGCAGGTGGCCGCACCACTCTGCTGCTGAAGTCCACGGGCTCCACACCTTCACCAACGCCGGGTCTGCTAAACGTCAGCCACCCCGATGGGTGTGAGATGGTGCCTCCCTATGGCTGTGATCTGCATTTCTCTGATGGCTAACGATCTTTTCATGGACTGACTGGCTATCGGTAGATCTTATCTTCTGAGGTATTAGTTCAAATCTTTCGCTTGTATTTTTTCAGTAGATCACTTGTCTTTTTATTATTGAGTTGTGGGAGCTCTTTATATATTTTGGATACAAGCACTCTGTCAGCTACAGGCATTGTGAATATTTTCTTCCAGTCTGTGGCTTGCCTTTTTATTTTCTTAATGGTGTCTTTGAAAGAGCAGTTTTTAATTGTCACAAAGTCTATTGTTGGAGTTTTTGGTTTACACTCGATGACTGTGGTGTCCTAAGAACTCTGTCCACCTCTGCCCCCGGGTTGTGAAAACTTCTCCTATATTTTCTCCTAGGAGTTTTAACTTTTGTGTTTGGATTTATATTTGTGCTAATCACTGTGTGTGGAGTGAAGCTAGGGTCAAAGTTCAGTTCTTCCTCCACAAAGACCCAGTTTTCTGACCGAGTACCTGCCATCACACAGCAAGTGAATGTGACAGTCACTCCATGATGTTGGGTTTAGAGTGACTAAACATGACAGCTGCCACATTCAGTGCAAACAAACCTGTCCCCTGGCTGACTTTCCCACTCCAGCCCGTGTGCCCTAAATCCCTCTGAGAGAGCTGAACCCAGGGCAGGTGAGCTGTGTCCGGGTCAGGCCTGACCTCGAGGGCCCTGCTCACCAGGGAGCAGCCACTTCAATCCCCCAATAGCCCAGGATTAAAAGCCACCTGCCCTCCGTATCTCCCCCTTTCCTGCTCCTGGGAGCTCCTCCCTAGAAAGCCCTCCCTCCGTTCTAGCCTCTCTCCTCGGTGCTCCCTTTCTACCCACCCTTCCCCCTGCAGCCTCCAGGACTGGAGGCAAACACACTCTCCTGTCACATTCAACCTGTCACCGCGGCCTCTGTTCCGGCCAGTGGTCTCCTGCCCCAGCCTCCTGCCCGCTCACAGGGGAGCCCGGCATGAACCTTCTTCCATCACTGGGGCCACCATCCAAGAACTCCGACGTGGTCAACCCATGACTCCTGCGCGCCACCACACGAACTCCTGCGGGCTCCCAACCAGCCTGACCTCCCCAGTCGCGTCACGGACTGACCCTCCTCCCAAAGGGCCCCTGGGGCCTCCCTGCCTGCCGACCACCGCTGCTAAATGCTCCCTCCCAGCAGGTCCCAGAGCGCCTCTGCTGTCTTGCCGCCTTCACAGGCCTGTCATCCCAGGTCCCCCCAGTGCCTCCCAGTCTTGAGCCCCTGTGCCCCACTCCTTCTCCTGCTGTCCTCAGTATGAACCCCATGGATACCATCTCAACGGCACCCCAAACTGCTTTCCCTGGGCCATCGCCTGGCTGCCACCCCCCTCAGGGGACGGTGCGGCTCTCCCACAGCAGGCCTGGGTGGCTGGGGCCCCATACGTGGGGACCCCGCGCACTGCTATCGGAGTTTCACGTGGTGGCTGTGGGCTCGTGGCCTCCCTCGTGGCTTCTCACGGCCGCCGCCGCCTCTGTTCTGCGGCGGGAGTCCTGTCACTGCCTGTAGGCGTGCACGCCAACAGCCCGGTGGACAGGAGTGAGCGCAGCTTTCTGGACCAGGCAGTGTATACAGCGTAAGGGCAGCCTTTTCTGCCCTGGAATAAAAGTCCTTTTCGGTTGTACTGATAACGGCGTCATCTACCAGGATACGGGGGATCATCCCAGTGGGATGTGGCGGTGTTGGATTTAGTCAAATAGTTGCCCATTTGGGAGCTTGAGAATAGATAGGTTTTTCCCCAATAAAATGAATAACCATATTTTGATTTATGAGAACAACCCTATGGGTTTTCTGTGAGAAATGAAATTATTCTTGAAAACAGGGGAAAACTGTATTTCAAAGCAAAGCCTGTGAAGCCCCCTTGATCATTGTTTAAAGCCTCGTAATCTGGACCCTCCATTCCACACGTGGCCTGGGCCCTGGCCAGCATCTCTGCAGCGAGCTCGTGCTCACAGGACATCCCTCTGCACGCGGGCACTGTCCCCGACCTTTCTGCAATGGCACACCAGCTTCCTTCAGCTGTTAGCATGAACAAGACTCTCTGGTGGCCTTTGTCCATTATGCAGCTCTGGCAAAGGGTTCCTAGTGTGAAAGTAAAATAGACCACACATGCCAAGGGCTCACCCAGCAGCTAATAAAACACTGCGCAGAAATTCAGTAGGTGCATTCGGACAATTTAGATCAGAGTTACAGTTTAAGTGGCTCCTTTTGTGGCCAAAATATATGGTGAGAGGAGCAATGGGCAGGCACCGGATCCACACGCAGCAGTCCATTCAGCTACAGACGGGCCCCTCTGTCGGGATGACCGCCCCACGCGTTAACCTCCAGACCTCTCCTGCTACCCCGTGTTTGCGGCTGCGCTCACAGAGCTTCTCAGTGCACCCACCACCACCCCTCCCGCTGCCTTGCCGGGCGAAGAAGCAGATGCCGACGATCGCGTGCTGCTCAGGCCCCCACTTACCCATACCAGTAGCGAGGGTCGCTGGAAATGCAGTGGTTGAGGTTCCGGTGGGCCAGCGCCTTCTTTTTATTGAGGACAAACTCTTGCAACTTCATCTTCACTTCTGTGCTGGCCACTGCACCTGGTGCAGAAGGAAGCAGACAGGTGACCGACTGGAGGCTCTGGCCCGGGGGGCAGGGGGAGGCCGCGGAGCTCCGCGCCGGACAGGGAGCAAAGACACACAGACAGGCCAGGGCCTCTAATTCGGGATGTTGCTGATGCCATGAAGGCTTCTCAAAGAAGGGAGAAGGACGGGAGAAGTTTAATAAGAGGGCTTCTTCCCATGAAGATTTTACATAATTGCATTCCATCTAAAATGCAGAAGTAATCAGCATAAAGACTTATTGTTACCTAACACAAAACCACGCAGAGGGAAGTTTAATAATGTTACATAAAAGAACATTCTGAAGTAGGTGCTGGCAGCCTGGTGGTTTCGTTCTCACTAGAGCAAAAGCAGCTGAATCTCAGAGAGGTTTTGTGCGCACCCACCGCCTGCCGGTGAGAGGGATGGAGTGCGCTCCCTCGGCGGGCACCCTGCGATGCTTGTGTACAAGGCAGCGGCCTGCTTTCCACTCGTGTCAGAGGAAGCTTCTGTTCCTTCCAGCTCATCAGCTACTTACTTCGAGCACGTTCACCAGGCTGTACTAAAGGCAGAATCATGTGCTCTGTGGTCTTCTCGTGTGGTGGTTATTCACAGCCCCGTAGAGAAAACAGGCAAGTTTGAGAAACAGATGCACAAAGAAAAGTCCAGACCCACCACTCGATCACAAGGCCCGTGCGCATCTAATTCGTGCTCCTCGGGGCCACGCTGGGACTACACAGCACTCTCGCACCCATCCCTCCACTTGTGAGTAGCAAACATAGTTCCTGTTGTACAGAGTCCAACCAGTATTTTTATTGGTGGAGAAACACTTCAGGAGATGAGCAAAGCACAGTTTACATTTTACAAAACCATGTTCTGACTAGAAGGCACTTCTAGATTATCCTTGTTGTTGTTAGAAGCCGTACTGCCGTGAACATTTATGAGTAGACATCGTTCGTACTGAGGATTTGCTTAGGAAAGATCAACAAAATCAATACATCTAACAAAAGTAACATTAGAGCCCTCAAAGCATCTTCTAACTGCTTTCCAAAATGCCTCATACACTGACCATTATGTGTCAACGACGGGCAAGCACCCTGCATCTTCATGAGTACTCAGGATCACTACCTGACCCCACGTCTCTATCAGTACTCAGGATCACCCTGTGCCTCTGTCCATCAGTACTTGGGATCCCCACCTGATCCCACACCTCCATCAGTACTCAGGATCACCACGTGACCCCAAGCCTCCATCAGTACTCAGGACCATGACCTGACCCTGCATCTCTGTCAGTACTCGGATGACCCCGTGCCTCTGTCCATCAGTACACAGGATCACCACTTGATCCCACACTTCGATCAGTACTTGGGATCGCCACCTGATCCCACACCTCCATCAGTACTCAGGATGATACCGTGCCTCTGTCCATCAGTACTCGGGATCACCATGTGACTCAGTCTTCATCAGTACTGGCGACTGTCACTTGCTGTAAATGGGAAGGGTAGCTGGTATTTCACTGTGGTCCCCGATAACTACCCGAGCAAGCAGTTATCTTTCAGTCTTGTGATACATCTTTATGTCCTTGGTTTATTTTTCTTTCAGAGTCTTCATGTGGTATGTTTGGTGGTGGTGCTGTGGGTCTGTGTGTGTACGTTTTAAATGTTTATCCATTTGAGCTGTATGATTTATAGCGATGAATCTATTGTGAGCCTCCTACATTCTAGGCCTCACATGCTTAAAGTTCACATGAGCACTGTAAGTGGGATCATCAGCCCCATGTGGTCCGGGGGAACCTCAGGGGCGGCACTCAGCGGCAGGGTCAAACCAAAGCAGCTGGCTCCCTGGCCCCAGCTCTCACTTCTCCTCCACTTTTGTGTGCAAGCCTCTGCCTTGGTCTCGTTTCCTTTTACAACTTGGAGGATATTCTAATTTTGTGAGATAATGTGTATGTGTACATAGGTGTGTATGTGCAATGTATATACATGTATGTAAACACACACACACCCGCCCCCGGCTCCTGGCACCGAGCTCCTAAAACCCTTGTAAACTCTTCAGCTGATGTGATGACTGCACTCTTGGGAGGCTCCTGGATGGGGCTGGTCACTGAAAGACCAAGCCATGATTAGAAGCTTGGAATTTTCAGCCCCATCAAGAAGGGAGAGGGTCTGGAAATGGGAGATAATAATTTATCATGAGGAAGCCCCCATAAAGTCCCAACAGGATGGGGTTCAGAGAGCTTTCCGTGTTGGCAAACCCATCCACATACTGCGAAGGTGATGCATGCCAACTGCATGGGGACAGAAACTCTGGCACTCGGGACCTGCCCGGACCTCGTCTGTATGCACCACGTCATCTGGCTGCCCATCTGTGTCCTCTGTCACATCATTTAGTAAGCCAGTACACCTATGTGAGAACTTCCCTGAGTTCTGTGTGCTGTTCTGGCAAATTAAAGGAGCCCAAGGAGGGGGGTGTGGACACGTCTGACCTGCAACCTGGATTTGCAGCTGGTGTCCGAAGCGGGCGGCAGACTCGTGCAACTGAACCCCCACCGTGTCAGGACTGGCTACACGGCAGGACAGCTGGTGGTGGCCAAGCAGCGCTTGGTGGGAGACCCCAAGCGGGCGGCGACCAGCACTGTTGGAAGTGAGGCTTTCCAGGCGAGTGCGGCTCCGTGTACAAGTAAAGGACAAACACAGGAGGAAAGGACCAGGTTTCCCCCAACAAAGGGAGGAAACTGCGTGCTTTCCTCGTTTAAAATTCAAATGCTTGTTTTTACGTAGTCTGCCCTAGTTTCCTTGTTGCGGTTTTTTCCATTTCCTGGAAGCGCTGAGATCGATCTTGCTTTCGCTGGTTCGGTAAATAACCAGTTTTATTTTATCCTTGGTTCTCTGGTGCTGGGTTTTCATTCACTGAACTGCTCGCTGTTGCTAGTTTTTCACGTTCCTCTCTGATACACATGAAATGGGTTTTGGTGTATGAGACTCTACAGATATTTTGACAAATTGCTCATAAATTGTTAGTATCATTAGAGAAACCGTCTCTCCTGCCACTGTTTTCACACCCCCAGTACACGCTGTCATTCACAAACCGACTTTTTGTCTGGCTGTAGGTGTGTCTGCATTCTCGAAGGCAGTGTGCCCCTGCAGTTAGTTACAGAGGGCCTTCTGTGTGTGGTGGGCGGCAGTCAGCACAGACCCCTGGAGAGCGGGTCCTCTGCAGCTGCAGTGGGGCCTGAATGAGCTCATCCAAGGGAAACACACAGAAAGTTCACTAAGCCGATTCCAAAGCACCTTCAGAAGCTTCCATCACGACACATGGGCTTTTGTCCCGGGCCTTCCCAGGGTCCAAGGAAATGACCCCATCGGCGCACATGGGAGGATGGACACAGGCCAGGCCGTGGGAGGTGACCAAAGGCATGAAGTCACACCTGCTTCTGAGCATCGCTGCTCGGTGCCCTCCAAACATAGTGAGTGTCAGACTGAACACCAGTTCAGAACATTCAGAGCCCGTGTGAAAATCACACAGACATGGAGATCTGCGTATAACGTGCCCGGATATGCAGTCACCTGGCATTCCAAACAGCGCATCAGCACCAGAGGACGGCTGGGGAATTCGCCAAGGGTTAACCATGTCAGGACACAGCGTGCCTTGCAACCAGGAGCAAGAGGTGATGGGGGGGGGGGAGGCACTGGGGGGCATGGAAGAGCAGAGGGCAGAGAGGGCCATTTACAGAGGGAAATGCAAATTTGCTAGTAATATCTAAGTGTACCCAGCTGATAAAAGAAACCACAGTGAAATGAGGAGCTTTGGGTTTTTTTCCACTTCTCGGTGCTGCTGGCCTCACAGCGAAGTGATCAGACTGCCTGATGATGAGGAGGGGGTGGGGGAGGAGGAGTAGGAGGAGGAAGACCCAGATGGAGGAGGAGATGGCCCCCTGGTCCTTCACAACTGTGGTTGCAGAAGAGTGGACAATGGGGAGCAGGACAAGAAGCAGAGTGTCTCAGTACGTGGAGTAAGGACGTTCCTGAAAGTTTCCCAGCAAATCAAACCTGGGCATTAGCTGGCCTTACCTTCTCAAAAAACACCTGTCAATGTGGACCCACTTTTCCTCCACGGGAGAGATGCTTGTGAGTCCCCTGCGAGTACTCTAGGGACAGGCTGATCCCAAGGATCGTGCTTCGGGAGCCTCTGACTCTCCCTGCTTCAGCCATACCCCTGGCTGGCATCACAGGCTCCAGAACTCAAAGAAGCGCAAAGAATCAATGCTCCATCCCAGCAGGGAGAGCATGAGATAAATCCCAGGGACAGGCAAGTACAGCAAGACGTGGCAAGGGGCAGCTGCCCCACCTGGAGGGGACACTGGCCCCATCAGCCCTTATACCCTGAGCTGTCACCTGTGTCCTCACAGGAAGAGGTAGGTCGCACGACTGACACGTGGTCCCTCTGCCCGCTCAGGGTGGGAGAAAGCACCTTACAGGCCCTCTTGGATCCAATCAAGACAAGCCCACCTCCCTGAACTCAGGAGGGTTCGTCTGGCATGAATAGACTACAGGGACGCCACGGCACTTCCCTGACATGTCTGGCCAAGACCACATTACAAGAGGGGGCAGATGATGACCTGGTCACAAGGGCGGACCCCCCGTGGCCCTCCCGGCCCCTCCCCCCAGGGGCGGCGGGCATGACTGGGGTACACGTCCTCACACTTGCACACAGGCGTGGCAGAGCAAACCCAAGTAACATGGAGCCACACATACTCAGCTCTGAGTACCGTGGAGGGACCTTCTTTCCTTCGTCATGCTTTACAGGAGAGAATTCAAAGAAGAGCCATCATCCTTCTAGTTGTTTACTCATCTCTCAACGGATTCTGCCCCTTTATGTGTTCTCATCTGCAGGCTATTGCTTATTCTCTTCGTGTATATTGAAATCTTGGCGCTCTTATTAGTATCCTCAGTTCTAACCCGACACGCCTCACAGAGCAGTTCTTCTGACACTTAGGAAATACTGATGGAGTAAAAAAATTGTTTTCTCCTCTCCTTCTTTTTTAAAGTTTGTATTTGAATTCCAGCTAGTTTACATTGTGTTATATCAGTTTCCAGTGCATGGTGATTCCACACTTCCATACATCATCCTGGGCTCATCCAGATCCCTCCACGTTAAACCAGTTACAGAACCAATAAAATACATTTAGTACACAAATACCAAACATCTCTTTTTTTCACTTTTTAAAAAAAATTAATTCAGGCTGAGTATCATTCATTTGACAGGGTTCATAGAGACCTAACTACATGCCAGAGTCTGGTCTGGTTGATGGGGAAAGAGATGTCAATAAAAGAGACAAAGCCCCCTCCACACAGGAGGAGGGATGTAAGGAACAGGCTGGTAAGTACAGACCAGGCGGCACGAGGGGCCGAGCTGATGGCGTGGAGCACCTGCCCAAGTACCCGGGGGCCCAGGCGGAGGAGAAGGTGCTTCTAGACACCACCCATCACGACTGACTCATTTTTCTCCTGCCCCACTAGCCCTTGAGGAAGGCCCAACTTCACAAATGGGACAGAGAATTACTTTCTGGATCAGGTGTTGGATCTTTTAACTCCAGCCCTTTGAGCCATTTTTTTTTTTTTTTTAAAACAAAGTGAATGATGGGGCTGTGCTTGTAAATAGCAGCGAACAGAAATGTCACTGTGTTCGCTCCAGACTGCTCAGAGAACAAAGACTTGCCTTCTATTGGATTCTCCCTTTGAGTCCGTGTGTCTTCGATTCCTAAATGTAGTTAATCTAAGTAAAACTTACCTGACTAAAAAGCATGTGTTCATGCCGAATGAGATGAAATGCCACAAATTCTAAGAATTCACTGTTCCTTAGAGCGCATAGCATTAACTGGTATCAATAAGTAAAAGAAAATTGCAGAATTATTTAAAATTAAAAATACTGTAAATGTTTACAAATGTAACAAAACTTTAATTAAAAATTCAATAGGAAATTCACTTTTAAAAAACCCCAAGAAACTACACAGATGCCTTGCACTGCATTTTCAAATGCTTACAAATGGGAGACGCCCCAGGCCATTTGCATTCCCCCACAAATGCCCTTTTAGCTGGTGCGAACAAGGCCCTCCTTCATGGGTGCGGAGCCCGCCCGCGGCCCCGCTCGCATTAAGAGCCCCCGAGTGGTGTCCACCACAGCGGCCTGCCAGGCCTGCCTCCTCACAAGGCCACACTCAGGGCTGCAAAGCCTACACAAGCGTGCCAAATACCCAAACTGTACACAGTTTATTATTAATAATAAAACCTGACCACCCAAATCCACAAATCGAAAACCACCAGGGCTGCTGCTAGTGACGAGCGTGGAGGGAAGCAGAGAACATTCCAACGCTCCAGCTGGGGCGGGGAAGATGTCTAGTAGGTAGTGAAGAAATTGTTTTTGACATGTAAACAGATCTAAAATGTCTTCTGAAGTCAAATCTTCTCACATTTTGTGAGGCTTAAGTTGTTATTTTTATTGGAAGATTCAGGTAAACTACGAGGAACTAACTTAGCCTGAGCTGCTTTTTAGCAATCTGGAAACCTGGTATTTGTTGGTTAGTTGTGGTACACACCAACTAGCTGATACTTACAGTTTAACTTCCATCCTTTGATAAACAACGACTTCCCTCCTCCAAAGCAAAACACATCAAGTAGGATACACAAGTGAGGCCCAAGCAAAGCACAGGAGACTGGAAAAGGGGTCAGGACCCAAGGCAGGGGCATGGGTGTATGCAGCCCCGCCGTGGCTTTGGCCCCGCAGCCGAAGCTCCTCTCACAGGGCTCTGATAAGGACCGGGTGCCGCCATCTACGGGGCTGGGTTCCAGAACAGAAGGCTGCCTCCAACGGAAGGCCATGGGGCCCTTGTGGTAGCCAGATTCCAACACAGAGCGAGAGGACTCACCTAGATGCACGGTTCTCAACCCCGGCTGCACACCAGAATGATCCATGGAGTTCTAGAAATGACAGTGCTGAAGCCCACCCTCAACTCCAGACCAGTGTACCAGCACATTGGGGGATTTTCCCGACACCACATGCCACCACTCACAGGTGGCCAGCGCCCTGGCCACACCTCGGCCAGGAAGGTCCCTTGACACAAAGGAGTCCACACACACAATACACGCAGTGGTTGGGCCAGCACGGGGCTGTGGACAGAGGAGAGTGTCATCGAGCTGGCAGGCTGGGCGGTGAGCGTGATGCGTGTGACCACCCCATCTGCCCTGTCAGCCCGCCGCTGATACAAGTCTGCACTCAAAGACCAAGGGTGTCTGTTGCCAACCCAAATCTGCAATTTAGTTTTCCCTGATGGCCTTTTATCCTTGTGCCTGGAATCTAGACTGTGGGCGATCACAGCCTGTAAGCTCCCACCTCATCTGACTGGTGTGATATAATGAGGTACACCCCTCAGTTCTAGTAATTACTTTCAAATATCGGTACAAAAATTAGATCTCATGTGGAATAAAAATTCTCCAGATATGCTTTCTACGTTGAAACTCTACCAGACCATTAAAATAAAAATACATTTAAAGCATATTATTTCAAGAGTAAAATACGCTGTAGTAACTAATGATCATAAAAGTTGGTACTTTTATGTATAAAACCAATTACTAAAAACTTACAAATAGTTAAATTGGAAACACAAAGTGAACACGAAAAAAACACATTGGCTGCATACGTTAGGAAAAAACAGCAGCCTTTTTGAAAGAGAATGTGTACGCGAACACATACGATACTGCAGGCACTGTGTCCTGATTCGGGTCTGGAGAAGACCGGTGGGTCAGGCCGCACTGGGAGCAGGGGCCACCAGACCGAGGACACACAGCAGCATGGCGGAAGGTGTGCGTAACACAGAACATCGGCAGGGGGCTCGGGGCCAGAATGTGAACAGAACCACCCAAGCCAAGAAAAAGGGCGACAACACACCACAAAAATGAGGGAGAGGCTTGAACAGGCAGGCACTTGACACGGGACAGGAGAACGTGCTGAGCCTTGCTGGTAATCAGACCATGCGGCTGAAGCCAGCGGGATGAGCGCTCACAGCCAAGCCCGGAGTGGCTGACGGCAACAAGCGTTGGCGGGGATGCGAGCAGTGGGTGCTGCCCTGCGCAGCTGGGACAGTGACTGAGAAACAGCTGGGCCTCACTGTGAAAGGTGGGCCCGTGCATTCCCTAAACTTCAGCTCTAGCCACTTCGCACCTGCCCGTCTGCACCAGGTGACGTGTCCAAGGACACGCGTATTGGCATCACGTGTTACAGCTCTGGTTAGGAAACCCAGGAAACCTACTAAGCGCAGGATGGACCACAGCGGTGTGCCCGTGAGATGGGCAGCAGGCAGCAACCAACATCGGTGAGCTCTTGCTACACAGGACAATGAGGACACACTGCACAAGCGTGACGGTGTGAGAGAAGCAAAACACAAGGGCCTACGTATTAACGAGTCCATTTATATAAACCTCAAAAGCAGGCCAAAGTGCCTTGGGTGTGAAGTGCCAGGGAGGAGTTCCTTGGGGAAGGAGGCAGGGGCAGGGACTGGAGGGCACAGGGGCCCAGATGCTGCTCCTTTCCTGGTCTGGGAGCTTTACTGGGAGGCGAGCTTACAAACAGTTCCCTATATATTGGAGGGCGTGTACTTTTTCTCTATGTATCATACACCAATATGACAGATTCTTAGATAATTTCAAATAACAGACTTTACAGGAATGCTTTAACACACCTCATGCTGTCGTGAGAATGCAGATTAAAATCTAAACAACAGGCTGTTAAGATGGTTTGTCTAGATGGCTAACCATTTTCAGTAGTTGAAGATAACGCATTTCTCAGGTTCACGTGTGTTACCGAAGTAACACACAAGTACGCAAGAACCAGTATTTCTGCTCACAAGCACTGGAAGAGTCAGTCACCCTACAGTCCCCACACCGAAACCCGATGCAGGAGAGAAATGCACGTCTTGGCTTCTATTCAGTATCACCAGGGATCAAACAAGTTCAGCGGAGCACTGAGTCTTGGGTGGAAATGAACAGAGCCTGGGAATGTGCGACCCACTCACTCTCCTGTCTAGGTTCTGGGTGTGTCACTGGAAATAAGCTACCCAAAGAAGGAGGCATGGACGCGCGTGTGGGACAAATGGCTTCAGCCTCAGTCTGCGGGGATGCAGCCCATGTGGAGCACACACCAGGTCTCACAAACCCTGGTCCTTGCTGAGCCCACGGGAGGCGCCCTTGGTGCAGTGGCTAGGCATGCGGCAGGGGGCTGTGGTTCCTCCTCAGGGACTTGGGAAACCGTCCCCTATAATCTTCCAAAGGGAGAACGGCACATAGAATCATCTCCTTTCCTGGAAGATAACAGACCATACTGGTCTTCAGACACCCAAGCACAGCCACTAGAAAAAGCAAACGTTGGAGTCAAGAGAGCAAATGTGAAAATAGGCAGTGGGCCACCGCGTCCCCACTCAGCCCCTGGGCTACGCCACAAGCCAGGCCTGGTTCTTAGGGGCTCACAAAATGCTTGCAAGAGAAAAGAACTTTGAAACCTTTGGGACTGAACTCACAGGTAAAGCCAGTCTGCACCTGTGGAGTATGCTTCCATCAAGCCAAAGGTGGTGCTGCCCACCCCGAATGAGGACACAGATACGGACTCCACGCGGCCGAAGCTGCGGGTGACACGGCGAGCTCCGCCCGGGGGTGGCTCCGCCCGGGGGCCACCGCTTATGGGGCCTGGAGCATGAGGCCCGCGGGAAGAGCCGCCCCGGCGAGGCCCCAGCGCCCACACGGGACCTTGCCTGCACACTTACTCTCTTTGCCTTTCTCCTTGTTCTTGAGCTGCTGCAGCTTCTGCTCCCGGTGCTGCTTCTCCAGGTCCTGCTCCCGGCGGTGCCGTTCCAGCTTCCGCTGGTGCTCCAGCAGCTCCTGCTGATGCTTCATGGCCAGCAGCTCCTGCTGATGCTGCGGGCAGGGAAGGGGGACACAAAGACGGTCAGGGCCTTGCTCCCAGGTGGGGCAGGGCACACACGCGCCAGGCGTCCCCACGCGGTGCTGGCCCGGAGCGAGGTGGCCCTCTGCACAGTCAGCACCTCTGACCCGAGGCCCGCGGCTCTGCCCGTTCCACACACGAAGTACGGCTGCTGACTCTTTAAGTGGTAAAAACGAAAGTAAAAACCACTGAGCTGCTAGGAGAAAATACCCACGAAGATCTGGGTGATCTCCTGAGTTGGGAATGGTTCTTGGAGAGCGACATGGTGGAGCAGGATGTGGCATGGCTGCCTTGGAAAATTGGGGAAACCTCCTCACCAGGTTAGAAGCACATCTGCCCCAGGAGCCAGCAACCCTGTCCCTGGCCATGGGGACACGTCTACACACAGGCCCGGATGAGAAGGGCACGGCGGCTTGCTCGCGACAGCCCGGCTGGACGCGCCCCAGACAGGGGCCAACCGTGCGCCCATTCGCTAGAAACCCACCCAGCAATGAGAGAGAAATACGGATGGGCTGTCAACAAGCACAACGCACATGTTTGCAGCCCCTCCTGGGTGGGCAGCCGTCCTGCTCCCTGGGCAGGGTGGGGGCGGCACTGGCAGCCCAGCAGCCCCGGAACTTTCTAGCAAGGAAATCAAACACACGTGTCCTCCCAGATCCAAGCCATCAAGTGTCTAAGACAGGGACAGGTCAGCACATCCCTCTGGCTGTTCCCAGGGACTATGGTGCCCACCCAGGTGACCAGCCAGGAATGTCAAGGCACGTGGAAGCCAGCAGGCCGGGCCTGGAGCACGACGCTTGGTGACAGAAAGGCAGAGGACGGGGAATGTGCAGTGAGCAGGACTGGGTGGTGGCCGTGCGGGCAGGATGTGCTGTTCTGTAAGGAAGGCACTTTACTCTCAGAACAACATGTTACAACAGAAGGAAACGGACAGGCTCCTGTGAGGAGCAAACCCTGGGGGTTAGAGGTGCAGGCAGGGGTGACCAGGATGGAGTGGGGCCTACAGGACTTTGTCCCCAGCATCGCTGCCCAGGCCCCCGTGATGTGCTGGAGGGTCGGAGGGCAGGGGAGCAGGGAGGCCACGCAGCTTTCTGCTCAACTGTCCCTGTGCCCAAGAAAAGTCGTCAACAAGGAGACATGTGAAGCAGCCCTGGGTGTGAGCGTGTGCGTGAATGTGTGTGATGGAGCCGCCTTCTCCGTGGGCACCGCCCTCACGGTGACGTCTGGCTGCCGCGGGGAGCAGGCACTGTGAATCCCGGGACACCCGGATTCCTGCTGGTCCCTTACCAGCCAGCTCAGTGCTCCTGTGTGTACTGCGCCCGCCCCTGCCAGCTCTGGGGGAGCGGGCACTGGGAGCCCCCGTGCGGCCAGGGAGGAGGGTCCAGGCAGCAGAGAGTGCACAGGTCAAGCATTTTCCCACCAGAGGCCGCAGGGAATGAGGGAGAGGTGCCACCACCAGGGGCCCCGGCCGGCTCCCTGGGCCCATTTCCCACGATGCCATCGCCAGAGCACAGAATTACCCAGTTTCTGTTACCAACCAGAGAAACTTGTAAATTAAGAAACCAGGATTTCAGATTGCTTAGAGCTCTTTTCTGTGAAGATGTAATATGTCACCCACCATGTCTGTGGCTTCTGTGAGGTTCAAATCATATTACACCAAAAATGTTAAAGAAAAAGAACATTATAGAAATTTATAAAATGAAAATTCTCACTCATTCTCCAAAGAAAGCCTACAACCCAGGAGTGGGAGCATGCATGCTGGCCAATAAAAAGGACATTCACCAAAATCTCAGACGAAGCTAGCACTAACAAGTGATGAGCAAAAGGAACAAACCACTGACTTATAAACGCGGACCGTGCAAGCGGGAGCGGGTGCGCGATGCCTGGCCCATGTGCCGGCCTAAGGGCAACGTGCCGGCCAGACCTTCCGGCCATACCCCCCCAAACACTGCTGTGGGAGGCTCTCTGTCCAGCTTCCGCAGACACACCCCAAGGTGGCCCTGGACAGCCAGCCTCCCAGCCTCCCGGCCCTGCTGCTGGGGAAGTGGCCTGATGGCCAAGCCGCACGGGACTCAGAGCCAGGGCGGGACACGTCAGCGGGGTCTGAGCTCAAGCCAGGCCTGTCTGGTCACACACACGGCACAGTTGCAGCAACTGGGTGGTATTTCTCACTGCAGTGGACCCACAAACTGGGCACAAACCCAGCCACGCCCCACCTTCTACAAAGGGGAAAGGGACTCATTTCCAGCCAGAAACACAGGGATAGAAGAGCAGAGGGGCAGGGGTAGCTAGGCCCAAAACCAGTGCAGGAGGGAGGAGGAAGGGGAGAGGTGTGCAGACCCCACACAACAGTGCACCCTTCCCATGGGGGACGCAGTTCACGGAAGGCAGGCGGAGCCCAGCTGTGAGGACGAGGGCTGGCAGCCAATCAGGCCGCGGTGTGTGAGGGCAGGGCTGTGAGGAAGGGGTCCTGCTCAGTGCCCACCCGTGGGGTCCATGGCATGGACACCAACACTTTTCAGAGCTTTCCTACGAAAAAAATCACCGTCCAAACAGGCACCTTACATGAACTGCAGACAGTGAGACTATCAGAAATGAGCCAGTACTTTCCCGGCCGTGGCTTCCGGAGCACTTGCGGGGGCGCTAGGCGAATCCACAGGGCTTGGGAGAAGGGATCCTGCCGGAGGGCCACACAGCTGTGTGCAGAGGTGAAGGCACCCCCCAACCCCGGCTGCAGCAGGCCGCAGACAGCAGCTGGGGGGCTCCTTGGTGTCGGCAATCTCCAGACACGCACAACCCGGAGGGCAGCCCGGTGCGGCTCCGGCCGAGAAACCCACACAACGGTGTTTTGAACAACAGATCTTATAATCAAGTGTGCCCCCTCTCCTGGTATCACCCACACCCCAAAACTGCCCACACACAAGCCCTGGGTTCCCTTCCAACTGCTTGGTACTCATTTAATGTGCAAATGAGGAACAGGCAGAAATTCACTGAATATAGTCTCAAAATATTTACTTTTTAGCCAGAACCTAGAAGGAAAGCAAGATCTTTTCCATTATTATTACAAAACACTGAAATAACCATCACCAGATACTGGTGATTAAAATTCACAGGATGATCGAAATCCCAGAAAAACAATACTGTCATGGAGTTTTCATGAAAGTAGCAATTACAAATTAGGACTTGATTCCCCCAAAAGGCCCCACAGCTACCCTGCAGGTCTCCATCCCGCTGCGTTCGGAGAGGCGCTCTGCGTTATCAGATGAAGGGGGCAGGAACGCGTACGGGAAGCCCCTAAACCAAAGGCCCTGAGAACAAGCCAGACTGTGGCACCTGTCATCCACGGTGTCGCCACACGTCAGGCCCGTCCCCAGATCTTGTGACACAGAGATGCTCTGTGCGCCCAGCTTCTGGGAAATGAGGAAGAGGTATGAGGTCAGGGACGCCCGCTCACTTTCCTGTACCCGCTTCCAGCGTGACAGGCAGCCAGGCCCCCCGGGGGGGTCCTCCATACCCTCCCTCCCCAGGGAAGGGACAAACGTGCCCCACGAGTGCAGCCTTCAGGCTGTGAAAAATAGGACTCGGAGAGATGCTGATAAACGCACATGGTCATTTACAGCCGGTACCTCACTAACAGAGGTGAAGATCAGACTATTCTACGGGCGGGGGAGAAGTGTTGAGAAGGTGTTTTTTTGCAGATTGAAACTATTATGAGCAAATTAAACTAAGATGTGCACCACCTAATTTTTCCAAAGGAAAAAACCAGTAACAACAGATGCCATTACTCTGACCAGAGTTTAATACTGAATTCCTGTTTAAGCCGACATTGAGCTCAGGATAAATAATTAGATCCTGAGAATTCAGTTTCTTTGACTCTGACTTTGGAGTTTAACGATCACACTGAAGTGGAAACCCAAACAGATTTTTACTTTTAAAGGTGAACTGAGGGCGCCTGGGTGGCTCAGTTGGTTAGGCGACTGCCTTCAGCTCAGGTCATGATCCTGGAGTCCCGGGATCGAGTCCCGCATCGGGCTCCCTGCTCAGCGGGGAGTCTGCTTCTCCCTCTGACCCTCTTCCCTCTCTTGCTATCTGTCTTTCATTCTCTCTCTCTCAAATAAATAAATAAAAATCTTAAAAAAAAAGGGTGAACTGAAACAGAGCCCTGCTCCACCGAAGAACAGAATGGCGACAAGTCCTCACGCGGCACTTCGGCCGAGGAGAGGGTGCCTCTGGGGCCCAGCGAGCCGGCTCCTGATCGGCCCAGAGCATTGCTCTCCTCACGGCCGGTGACAACAACCGGCCCACGCGGTGGTAAGCCAGCCTCCAGGAAAGTGTGTCAACACCACCTAAGCCCATTAGCGTGGGCACTGCTCACAGTGCTGCTCAAAATCCAACCTCCCTGGCCCCGCGGTTCTGCGAAATACTTAATACCAACACCGGGGCCGTTTATGAAGCCACGTTCCCTGGGCCCCAAAGTGCCCTGCGTCACAGGCATGCTCTGCAGCAGCCCATCAGGGTGACCGTGGGCCACGCAGGCACCAGAGTGGGGGGACAGGCCCAGGGCCACAGCCTGCTCAGGGTCCCAAGGACGTCACATAGCCACACACTCAGGGAGTGTGGAATTAGGCCCCAGGAATTAGCAGTGGGCTTCTTTTTAAAGTCGAGGGTACCTTCCTGATTTTAAATGTACATGGAGACTCCTGTGGCCAATGTGAAAAGCAGCACAATAAGGAAAACTATCCCAACCCGACCTCTCAAAAGATATGGATCGATGTCTAGGGGTCCCGTCAGCCCAGTCACACCACTAAATCCTGGCTTCAGACAAAAACCAACCAACTAGCCAACCAACCATGAGCGTTTTCCCATCTCCCTGATGTTAACTGGCCTCCACAGAAATATCCTTGAGCTGGACTTTAACCACTCAGGGTCCAACATGCTTTGTGCCAGTCTGTCCCTACCGTTGATGCTAGGCCCACAGAAATGATGCGTCCCAGGGCCCGCGGTGAAGGGGGCACGTGGGGACCCACCAGCCAGCCTCAGCTGCGCGCCTGCTCCCGGGGCCCATTCCCTGGCGTTCCGCACGGCCCCCGACCGCTGAAGACAGCTGCCTCCCAGTTCTGTTTCTCTTCCTCCTTCGCCGGCAGCCCGGGCTGGGGGGATGGCATACCTAAACCCAGGACAATGGGCCAGGAGGAAGGAAGAGCTGACCAGGCTTCACAGACGGCTGGCTGGTGCCCAGGGCAGGGACCCCCGTTCTCACGTCCGCACGAGGCCAACGTGGGCCTGTACTTCTCCCTAAGCACGTCCCCCCGGCCTTCCTCACAGACAGATGCTTTTGAAAGGAAGGGGACAGCGAGGTTGCCTGTCCCCAAGGCCTGGTATCTGCCATCACGAAACAGAAGGAGAGACAGACGGACACGAGTAATTGCCCTTGTCATCTACTTCCCCGTGTAACTTGGAAAAGGTTAAGTCAAAAATGAAACACAGACTTTAAGTGCATTCTTCAACACTGTAAAGGCCTGGCACGCTCAGTGCTCAGAGGAGCCCGCTGTGAAGTGCCGGACCGTAGGTGTGAGCCCATTTCCCTCTAGAACCGGAACCGGAGGCTCCGCAAGCTACAGTGCGGGAAGCATGTCCTCTGACTTTGGTCAAGATGCTCTGGGGGCTTCTCACACAGCCTCCCGCTCACTTTCTGGGCGAGCACAGGCCAGGCCCAGTGACCCCCATCGGCCAGAACACAAGGTTTATCGAGAGGAACATAAATGGGGAGTCTCCTCGCAACGTGGGCGCTGGCTGCTGGCCTCCAGAAACACGTGCTGTTTGGCCGTGGGTTTTATTGAGCATTTGGGACTGAGGCGTTGTTCCCCACGGGGTCCTCAGAAATGGGGCCCTTTCCATCTTTAGCTCACTGGGTTTCCTGGTTCAAATCAAAAGGGTGCGTTCAGTAAGTTCAAAACCATTCTCCCGTCTTGCCTTGTGGCACCACCAGCAGTGGGGTCCAGAGCTCCCACCCACAGCTGGACACTCAGATGTCACAGAGACAACCAGTGTCAGCCCGCGGCACGACAGTCCCCACGAGGAAGGTGTGCATCCTAAGGGCCCAGCCCCGGGGCCCAGGCCAGGTGCGCCGTGGGGGAAGGAGGAGCCAGGAGGAGAAGGGGGCGCAGGGGCGGAGGGGGGGCACCGAGGGCAGGGCCGGTGCAAGCCTGGCTGGCCTGCACACCTTCCACCCTCACCCATCAGGTCTCCGTTGCTAGAACTCTAGGCTCTCTGTCAAGGCTTGGCCTCAGAAGCACCTCGTCCTGAGACCTGTGTCTGGTCCCACTGGTGGCAATCCTGGCTCCTTCCCGTCCACGGCTTCCTCCCCTCCCCCCTCCCCAGAGTCACTTCCCGTGAGGGCTCCAGGCTGTGTAAAGCCTCCACCTGTGACTGACCCCCTGCCCCCTTTGCTGCTGCAGACTGGCATCCTAGGCCATGGCAGGCGAGGGAGCCTGGGAGGGTCACAGACCCGATCCAAGGCAGCGTGTTGAGAAGCAAGAGACCAGAGAGGGGAGCCGATGAGAGCACGCTGCAAGTCTCTTCTGCGCAGCACGGGACAAGTTTTCTCTGTAGCGCGTAAAGTTCTCCCATGCCACCTTTGGGAATACACAGAAAGTTCCGCTACACTCTAGAAGGCACGATGACAGGTGATGCCTGCTAGTGTTACGGGCCACAAATGCCTGGTAGCAAAGGAAAAGCCGGGCCCAGCCTGGAGCTGGAATGTCGTCAAGAGCCCTCGGGGCAGCGGGTCAAGCAAGGCCATCCACCTGCCTGTAATGACCGCCTAGAAACCGAAGCGGCTGGTTTAGAAGCGGTTCCTTCCGTCAGCACACTGACCGGGTGCAGGCAGGTTCAGGGATGACGCAGGACTTTGGGTAGCACACAGGGTGAGCTTTCCCAGGAACCCGGCTTGCAACAACCCATTAACCATTGCCTCAGGTGACCTGGAACCCAGGGGTCTGGGGCAATGTCTCTTCAGCCACCTGGGACAGGTATTAATGAGAGTAAACATCACGCCTGGGCTCCCAGGGCCATAAAGCCAGGTCTCCTTTCAATGTGATCGCTCTCCCTGCAAGGAGAAGACTCACGCTCTCAACTAAATGGCTCTTAGGACTCTCTCCTACCCGTGGAAACAGCACAATTCACACTCACAGATTTCATATCTACATACACACACGCATAAAAGTTCGGCCTTGCGAGTAAAAAAGGACAAGCAAATTCAAACAGTGTGGGGATGATTTTTATTTTTCACCTATTAGACTGGAAATACCCTTTGAGGCTGGGGATCGAGAGGCCTCTGAATGCATCTTTAGAGGAAGCACAGGTGTCCCCCCCTTCCTTTTGCGTTACATCACTTTGCTTTTAAGAAAGACCTACATTAGTACCTATTTTCAAAAGAAACCTGAAGAGGATTTTCACCTTTATGAGAAAAGGTGAAAAGAACACGTATGTGGAAAGCATCGGTTCTGCAGCGAGCCGTCCCGGGGGCAGCGGCACCCACCCCTCCGCCAGCTCCTTCCCGGGAGCCTCTCTTGGCATGTTGGCGTCCAGCCGCCGAGCTCTGAGCTGTGTCTGGGAGCGTCTGGGCTTCATCTCCATTGATTTTGTGCATCTGTTAGCAAGTTGTGTCCTGAGTACCCGAAAAGCCTAAGAGAGGTGATTTTCTAGACCTGGGAACACTCAAAAAGGTTTCCATGTAAATTAGTGGTGATTGCTTCCTTGCTTTACACCGTTTTGGCTCTCAAAAGTTTTCATCGTATAGCTATGTATCAGGCATGCTCCAGGTGTGTGCTGGGGGGGCCGGGGGTTCAGCCCTACACGGGGCATTACTAATACTCATGAGACCCTCTCAACACACGTTTGCATTCTCCCTCTTCACACCCTTCCCAGGGGCATTAAGGCCAAAATGCAGGAGAGAAGCTTCCAGAAGCATGGAGTGCCACTAGCAGCTGTCCATTTCCAAGACCTACCACAAGCTGGCCCTGGGTACCCTTGAGCCCAGACCACTTGGAAAGCAGAAAAATGACTCCACCCGGGATAGGGGGGTCCCAGCCAACACCTCCTTCCATCTGTCACCCAGGCTGTCCTCAGGCCGGGGACGGGGTTTGCATCCCCCACAGTGCTTGCGGCTCGCCCCGCCCTGCCCTGTTCTGTCTGTTGGAGGTTTGGACGCAGTTCACGGCTCCAGCTCACTCTGCCTTTCTTATTAGAAATGCAACAGAATGACTGATGGTTAAATCAGAGGTCAGTTACTTCTGAGTTCATATTTAACCATCAGTTTACTTATCAAGATCCAACCCCAAAGGTCCCTATTCTTAGAAAAGCCCAAGGACAGATTGCCGCTCACTCGCCTGAACACCTGCAAACGTTAGGGAATTAAATGGAGCTCATTTTATTTAAAAAAAAAAATTTTTTTTTTACGATTTTATTTATTTATTTGACAGAGAGAGAGACAGCGAGAGAGGGAACACAAGCAGAGGGAGTGGGAGAGGCAGGCTTCCCACTGAGCTGGGAGCCTGACGCGGGGCTCAATCCCAGGACCCTGGGATCACGACCTGAGCCGAAGGCAGACGCTTAAGGACTGAGCCACCCAGGCGCCCCTGGAGCTCATTTTATTTCTCTACCTCAGCGGCATTATCCGACATGTGGTACGTAATATTCCTACAAAGACAGGGTGGTCTTGACTTTTATCCATTTGACTGGTTTTCATTCGAGAACTTTATGTATATATGTAAATCAGCTATGTAACTAAGAAGACTGTCTGAGTTTGGGGGTCCCCAGTTCCATTGTGGGGCTGGCCACGGGGAAGGACAGTGGCGAGGAGCCCCGGCCCCAGACACTTGTGTCCTACCCTTGTGCCCAGGTGCCCGCTAGGAAGCCCATCAGGTGTGCATATGCGGGGTCCGAAAGCAGAGCCACGGGGCACCGACCTCGCCTGCTGGTAACATGGCCTATTTTAGGTACCTTGCCAGCGGCACACAACCCTGAATACCCAGACGCTCGACACTGATCGTTAGTTCCAGACAAACATCTTACGGTGCTACTAATAGGAGGCGCCTAGAAGAGTCCCATTCATGGGCTAGGAGGGTGGCTCCCAGGCTGGGGGCAGCGGGGGTCAGTGTTTCTGTTTGGGGAGATGAGCAAGTTCTGGGGATGGACGGTGCCGACAGCTGCAGGACAGTATGAGCATCCTCAACGCCACGGACTGCAACGCAAAGGTGCAAGAGTGGTGAATTTTATGGACTGTATATTCTCCTGTAACACAAAAGTGAGCCGGGTTTACCGAGCTGCCATGTAACTTGGCAATCCCAAAACCAGGTATCTCCCCAGAAGAACTCAACGCAGATGCTCCAACAGAAGCGCGTGCACAGACGTTCACAGCAACACGACTCACATCCACCCGAAAGCGCCAACAGCCCGACTGTCCATCCACTGACGGATGGATGGATACACAGACTGCGGAACAGACACGCCGAGTATCATTCAGCCTTAACAAGGACGCACTGAAGCAGCTACAACACAGACGAGCTCTGAGAGTCTTGCGCTGAGTGAAAGAAGCCGACATAGCCACACGCGGCGTGACTCCGTGCACGTGGCCCGACCAGAGCCGGTGAACTCAGACCCAGAAAGGACATCAGTGTGGCCAGGGCCAGGGGGACGGGGAGTACCTGCCTAATGAACGCAGGGTTTCTTCTGGGGGTGGTGAAAATATTTTGGAACTATATCGTGGTGATGGTCGTACAATATTGTAAATGTACTAAACTATACACCTCAAAATGGTAAATCATAAATTTTGTGTTATGTGAACTTTACCACAATAAAAAAAGGAATGAGGAAAAAAATAAGTATTTTCCATAAAAGAGAAGGAAAAAACCTGAACAGATGTTTCGTATGGGGAAACGTCCTTCTCCCCACTGGCATGCCGTGGCCTGCTCTGCTCTCGGACGCGCTCACGGAGCCCGGACAGAAGCACTGGGGCAGTTCATGGGAATGAAGCACAGAAAGGCAGAGCCTCGGTCCCCGTTACGCGCTCCATCCTGCCTGACCAGCATCAGGAGAGCATCCTGAATTGGCAAGGAAGTGAGGCGCCATTTCAACCATTTAGAAAAACCCGTGGTTCACGTAGATACCTACTTGATTACAAACAGAATGAATAGCCAAATGACAGCATCAGATGGACACTGAAATAGTGCCCTTAACTTATAGAGAATACTCATATACCAAAAAGAAACAGCACGACAATAGAAAAACAGCAAAGAAAATGATAATTAGTAGCAAAAAATGAAAAAAGTCAGTAAACATATAGAAATATGGCTGCCCACAATCAAGGAAACACACACAGGATGTGAGACAGGTTGGAAACTGAACGTGGAGAAGTGCCAGCAATGCGTGAGACTGTGGGGTGAGTTGTGGCCCCGTGCCCCCGGGGAGGTGCAGTCCCTGAGCAGCTGCACCCTCCCCACTGGTGGGAGAGGACTGGCGGGGGCCTGGGGGGGGTTGCCGCCTGTCCTGGTTCCTACAGCTTTCCTATCTTGCCTGTGGAATCAGCAGGTGGTGCTGGGGGTCGGGGGGGGGAGACAGAGCTAGACAGACAGACACATGCTCACTCGGGGCTGGTGTGGGTTGTACATGGCACCAGGTAACAAACAGTAGGGGTGAACACTTGCCCTGGGTCAGCAGTTCCATTTCTACTCTGTCTGGACGAGTGCATGATGCACGCATGAGGATGCTAAAAACATGCGAGAAACTGGAAAGGATCTTAATGGTCAAGTACTCAAGTATTTTTGCTTATTTAAATTCATTATGGTTCATTGTGAAACTACAATAAACCATTAAAATCATATTTTTGAAGTATAAGCAACAATAGAGAGAAATATTAGCAATAAACAGAACACACGTCAGAGTACGATCCCAATCCCATAGAAGTCCACACACACACACACAAACACCCCCCAATGACAGGGACTCACTTCAAACGTCAGAGCTTCCCTAGCTCCCAGCGCTGGAGTAACATTTTCCTCTTTGTAATCTCCAATTATTCAATAATTAACGGTAACAACGTACACGATCAGAGAGAGATTTTCATGTGCAAACATCCCTTGTGAAACGGCAGTGCCTGGACGTCACCAGAGGCCCTGCTTCCACACACACGACCCAGGGTTCCCGGGGCCCAGGGACACTGGGGCCTCCCGGGGTGCAGAGGGCTTGCCCCTCGACAGGCCGCACAGGAAGGTCTGCGGGGACGACTCTCTAAGGGACCCTTAAAGAGGAGGTCAGCATCTGGGTGGCTGTCACCTTGGTTCCGCGGTGGCAGCTGCGGCCTTGTGTGTCGGGGGCAACCCCCCCATTAGTTCTCACAACGTCCCGTCGGTGAGGCTGAATGCTAACGAGTTCCCAATACAAAAATATATTTGCAAAAAATGAAAAAAAAAAATACATTTATAAAATATCACTGCCCGTGGATGGAGGTGACGGGATGCATGTCCGAACCCAGAACCACGGCCAAGATGGTGACTCTGGCTGGTGCTGGGGGTTTCCAGCGTCCCGGCCCACAGCCATGTCCCGCCTCCTCTTCATGGTGCTCCCGACTCAGTCAGTGAGAGCTGTCCCGGTGCCCAGTCGCCTCTGAACCTGGTTAGGGGGTGCCCCTGGAGAAGACTATTGCACTTTGGGCCCCCGTTTGTTGCAGGCCTCCCAACGTCCATTGCCTTGGGCATATTTCCATATGAATTCTGACCTTGGCCTCGAGACTTGCCTTGGCCAGTGGGCAACAGCATCTATGATTTGGGATTCTGCTTAAAACATACTTGCCCTCCCGTGAGCTTGGAACTCTGAAAGCAGCAGATAACCCACTGGCCCCTAACTGCCTGCCACCCAGCAGACCAGAGAGTGAGGCCATTCCAGGTCACCCAGCCACCAGCTGGCCAAAGCTGACCCCGGGAGCATGAGAGTGAGCCCACACCCGCAGAACAGCTCCAAAGACCCTCAGCAGACAAAACGCAGGCCGTGCTAAGTGCTGTGTCTGGGCGGTTTGTTACACAGCAAAAGCTAACTAAGACACTACATAGCAGTCTTCAAGGTCCCTCTGAAATGGCAGCCGTCACCCCTCAAGTAGGAAGGGCCTTGTGCTGGCTTATGCCCCTTTTGCATAAAATGAATGCCTAAATCAGTGATCCTGACCTAAAGATGTACCACATCAGATTTCAGATACCTTAAAACATAAAAATCACGTATGGCATCGTTACACTTAAAAATAACATGCGTGCAGCACAAGACCTGCAGGACTGGGAGCCCTGCGTGACCACTGGTGTCTGCCCACAGGGATTTGCATCAGGGACACGGGGACTCAGCCGACGGGAAGGGGAGGAAGAGCCAAGAGCTGAACCACAGGCCACAGAGTCACTGTGTGGTATGTATAAGCAGCATGCACCCATGGACACAAGCATGGAGAGCCTGCAGAGTTCTTTCTTCAGACAGCAGCCCGAGTACCTGGAGGGCCCCAAAGTGGCAGTGTCTGCAGGGGAGCAGAGCCACGTCAGTCCTGCAAGGGGGACATCACCACATGGGATCTCTCCTGGAAGGGCACAGCTGGCCACGTGGGGACGGGGCACAGAACAGACCTCAGGCCTGGGATCCCAGCGGGAGGCAGGGACAGGCAGGCTTGATTAGGTAATGCTACAGTATTTTTTGACTTAAAACATTAAAAACATGTATTTCTTTGATAACTTTTTTTTTTTAAAAGATTTTATTTATTTATTTGAGATAGAGAGAATGAGAGACAGAGAGCATGAGAGGGAGGAGGGTCAGAGGGAGAAGAGACTCCCTGCCGAGCAGGGAGCCCGATGCGGGACTCGACCCAGGGACTCCAGGATCATGACCTGAGCCGAAGGCAGTCGCTTAACCAACTGAGCCACCCAGGCGCCCATCTTTGATAACATTTTTAAAAATTAAAAATAACACAACTAACTCCCCAAACGGCAAATCTGGATAATGGTCTTTTGATCATGTATGCAATTCCGGTTGATGAAATAGTTAACGGTTTTCTGGGCACAAACACTCACCACCCCCAAACTCACACTCTCCTCTGCCTCGGTGATGCCACTCCCTTGGGACCCCTTTGTGCAGGGAACTGACTGTCCAGGACAGAAATGGACACGGTGCCCAAATCGGCCACGACCAGCAAAGAAACTGCATCACAGACAAGTGCGACCTTGAGTGCTGAAACTTACAAAGGATCTATTTACCCGAAGTCAGCAATTTAAGTTATAATTTAAAAACTACTCCCTTTTTAATCATAAAAGCCTATGCAAGTTCACTGATGATTTAATGACAGGAATCAGATTGTATGTTCAAGGAATCTGACAAACACCACCGCCAAATATCACCCACAACATGAAGGCTTAAGAAGAGAGTTTCAATCATCCAAACAGAAGCCAACTGACGTAATAACACAATCACAGAGGTTAGACGGCTTTTACAATCTCCATTTTACATGAAAAAGTAAAACAAATGTGGACGCCTGGGTGGCTCAGGCAGTTAAGCTTCTGCCTTTGGCTCAGGTCACAATCCCGGGGTCCTGCGATCGAGCCTTGTTTCATGCTCCTTGCCCAGGGAGGATTCTGCCTCTCCCTCTGCCCCTCCCCCCACTTGTTCTCTCCCCCCCTCACAAAAATAAGTAAAATCAAAAAAAATTTAAAAAATGATTAAAATGCAGAGAACATGTAAACTTGAGATTCTCCCTGTGTTTTGAAAACCAGGCCTAGAGCCACATCTGTGGGGAGGCCAAATTGGTGTAGGGGCCACATCTGTGGGAGGGGGCCAATCTGGGGGGCCACACGTGTGAGAGCCACGTGTAGGGAGCTCCAACACCTCTTCGAGCATCCAGGCCTGTGGGTGAGGGGAGCTCTTGGGGGGACCCCTGGCATGAGGAGCACCCCGACAGCCAGGTGCTCCTGCATGGCCGGGTGGTACCTGCTCTGGAGCTTGCAGGTGCTGAGGTGAGGACTCAGGAAGGAGACTTCCATCTCCAGAGCAGTGACATGAAGTCCTGAAGCCCCAGGTGGGGACACAAGGTGTCAGGGAGGCCAGCCCCACTCCAGGCAGAGGCCCCAGGCAGGGGGACAGCCTGGCCTTGCCCTGAAGCGGCGGCACTGACCCCTCCCAAGGGTCTTCATGGTTCTTGCTTCCTCGTCGACCCGATGATCCCCCTCATACGTGGGTGGGCCTTGTCTCAATTTCTCACTTTCTAGTCAAAGCTGCAAATTCAGCTGGCACACACATACGTCTTCCTCAAATCCCAGTCGGCACAGAAGGCCACCGCCGCCAACTGGGGTATGGTCGCCCAGCCGCACGCTGTGTGCAGGGCAGAACGCAGCTCCCGAGTTCTTCCCCCAGCCAGGTGGGGACTGGGCCCGCAGGGCAGCCAGGGCCAGACGCGAGGCCGTGCGTGGGAGGGGCCTCACAGCGCAGGGGTGGGGGCATGCCAGGATAAAGGACCTCCGGGGGCACACGGGGCCATGGCCATGAAAGGGGTAGCCTGGGCTGGGTGGGTGGGCAGCATGTGCTAGCTACAGGAGAGCCAGGAGCCTGCTTTTAGGGCTTGCAGAGAGGGATGGAGGCCACTACATGGGCTACAGGTGGCCACGAGGAAGAACTCCAACAACCGTGACTTCCGGCTGGCAAGCGACCATCTCCTGAGGCCAGGCTCACACAGACTCCTCTCCTGGCCCCGGACACCGGGGGCACACGGCGGCGCCCACCTGTGACACAGGACCCCCGGGCTGCTGGGAATTCTTTTTTTTTTTTTTCTTTTTTTTATTCTTATGTTAATCCCCATACATTACATCATTAGTTTTAGATGAAGTGTTCCATGATTCACTGTTTGTGCATAACACCCAGTGCTCCATGCAGAACGTGCCCTCCTCAATACCCACCACCAGGCTAACCCATCCTCCCACCCCCCTCCCCTCTAGAACCCTGTTTGTTTTTCAGAGTCCATCGTCTCTCATGGTTCGTCTACCCCTCCGATTTCCCCCGCTTCATTCTTCCCCTCCCGCTACCTTCTTCTTCTTCTTTTTTTTTTCTTAACATATATTGCATTATTTGTTTCAGAGGTACAGATCTGAGATTCAACAGTCTTGCACAATTCACAGTGCTTACCAGAGCACATACCCTCCCCAGTGTCTATCATCCAGTCACCCCATCCCTCCCACCCCACCCCCCACTCCAGCAACCCTCAGTTTCCTGAGATTAAGAATTTCTCATATCAGTGAGATCATATGATACATGTCTTTCTCTGTTTGACTTATTTCACTCAACATAATACCCTCCAGTTCCATCCACGTCGCTGCAAATGGCAAGATCTCATTCCTTTTGATGGCTGCATAATATTCCATTGTATATATATACCACTTCTTCTTTATCCATTCATCTGTCGATGGACATCTTGGCTCTTTCCACAGTTTGGCTATTGTGGACATTGCTGCTATAAACATCGGGGTGCACGTACCCCTTCGGATTCCTACTTTTGTATCTTTGAGGTAAATACCCAGTAGTGCAATTGCTGGATCATTTGGTAGCTCTATTTTCAACTTTTTGAGGAACCTCCATACAGTTTTCCAGAGTGGCTGCACCAGCTTGCATTCCCACCAACAGTGTAGGAGGGTTCCCCTTTCTCCGCATCCCCGCCAACATCTGTCGTTTCCTGACTTGTTAATTTTAGCCATTCTGACTGGTGTGAGGTGGTATCTCATTGAGGTTTTGATTTGGATTTCCCTGATGCCGAGCGATATTGAGCACTTTTTCATGTGTCTGTTGGCCATTTGGATGTCTTCTTTGGAAAAATGTCTGTTCATGTCTTCTGCCCATTTCTTGATTGGATTCTTTGTTCTTTGGGTGTTGAGTTTGATGAGTTCTTTATAGATTTTGGATACTAGCCCTTTATCTGATATGTCATTTGCAAATATCTTCTCCCATTCTGTCGGTTGTCTTTTGGTTTTGTTGACTGTTTCCTTTGCTTTGCAAAAGCTTTTTATCTTGATGAAGTCCCAATAGTTCATTTTTGCCCTTGCTTCCCTTGCCTTTGGTGATGTTTCTAGAAAGAAGTTGCTTCAGCTGAGGTCGAAGAGGTTGCTGCCTGTGTTCTCCTTTAGGATTTTGATGGACTCCTGTCTCACATTGAGGTCTTTCAACCATTTGGAGTCTATTTTTGTGTGTGGTGTAAGGAAATGGTCCAGTTTCATTCTTCTGCATGTGGCTGTCCAATTTTCCCAACACCATTTGTTGAAGAGACTGTCTTTGTTCCATTGGACATTCTTTCCTGCTTTGTTAAAGATTAGTTGACCATAGAGTTGAGGGTCCATTTCTGGGCTCTCTATTCTGTTCCATTGATCTATGTGTCTGTTTTTGTGCCAGTACCATGCTGTCTTGATGATGACAGCTTTGTAATAGAGCTGGAAGTCCGGAATTGTGATGCCACCAGCTTTGCTTTTCTTTTTCAACATTCCTCTGGCTATGCGGGGTCTTTTCTGGTTCCATACAAATTTTAGGATTATTTGTTCCATTTCTTTGAAAAAAGTGGATGGTATTTTGATGGGGATTGCATTGAATGTGTAGATTGCTCTAGGTAGCATTGACATCTTCACAATATTTGTTCTTCCAATCCATGAGCATGGAATGTTTTTCCATTTCTTTGTGTCTTCCTCAATTTCTTTCATGAGTATTTTATAGTTTTCTGAGTACAGATCCTTTGTCTCTTTGGTTAGATTTATTCCTAGGTATCTTATGGTTTTGGGTGCAATTGTAAATGGGATCGACTCCTTAATTTCTCTTTCTTCTGTCTTGTTGTTGGTGTATAGGAATGCCACTGACTTCTGTGCATTGATTTTATATCCTGCCACTTGACTGAATTCCTGTATGAGTTCTAGCAGTTTTGGGGTGGAGTCTTTTGGGTTTTCCACATAAAGTATCATATCATCTGCAAAGAGTGAGAGTTTGACTTCTTCTTTGCCAATTTGGATGCCTTTGATTTCTTTTTGTTGTCTGATTGCTGTGGCTAGGACTTCCAACACTATGTTGAATAGCAGTGGTGATAGTGGACATCCCTGCCGTGTTCCTGACCTTCGGGGGAAAGCTCTCAGTTTTTCCCCATTGAGAATGATATTCGCTGTAGGTTTTTCATAGATGGCTTTTATGATATTGAGGTATGTACCCTCGATCCCTATACTCTGAAGAGTTTTGATCAAGAAAGGATGCTGTACTTTGTCAAAAGCTTTTTCTGCATCTATTGAGAGGATCATATGATTCTTGTTCTTTCTTTTGTTAATGTATTGTATCACATGGATTGATTTGCGGATGTTGAACCAACCTTGTAGCCCAGGGATAAATCCCACTTGGTCATGGTGAATAATCCTTTTAATGTACTGTTGGATCCTATTGGCTAGTATTTTGGTGAGAATTTTTGCATCCATGTTCATCAGGGATACTGGTCTGTAATTCTCCTTTTTGATAGGGTCTTTGTCTGGTTTTGGGATCAAGGTAATGCTGGCCTCATAAAATGAGTTTGGAAGTTTTCCTTCCATTTCTATTTTTTGGAACAGTTTCAGAAGAATAGGTATTAATTCTTCTTGAAATGTTTGGTAGAATTCCCCTGGGAAGCCATCTGGCCCTGGGCTTTTGTTTTTTGGGAGATTTTTGATGACTGCTTCAATTTCCTTAGTGGTTATAGGTCTGTTCAGGTTTTCTATTTCATCCTGGTTCAGTTTTGGTAGTTGATACGTCTCTAGGAATGCCTCCATTTCTTCCAGGTTATCTAATTTGCTGGTATAGAGTTGCTCATAATATGTTCTTATAATTGTTTGTATTTCTTTGGTGTTGGTTGTGATCTCTCCTCTTTCATTCATGATTTTGTTGATTTGGGTCATTTCTCTTCTCTTTTTGATAAGTCTGGCCAGGGGTTTATCAATCTTGTTAATTCTTTCAAAGAACCAGCTCCTAGTTTCGTTGATCTGTTCTACTGTTCTTTTAGTTTCTACTTCATTGATTTCTGCTCTGATCTTTATTATTTCTCTTCTCCTGCTGGGTTTAGGCTTTATTTGCTGTTCTTCCTCCAGCTCCTTTAGGTGTAGGCTTAGGTTGTGTACTTGAGACCTTTCTTGTTTCTTGAGAAAGGCTTGTATTGCTATATACTTTCCTCTTAGGACTGCCTTTGCTGCATCCCCAAGATTTTGAATAGTTGTGTTTTCATTTTCATTGGTTTCCATGTATTTTTTTTAATTCTTCTTTAATTTCCTGGTTGACCCATTCATTCTTCAGTAGGATGCTCTTTAGCCTCCATGTACTTGAGTTCTTTCCAACTTTCCTCTTGTGATTGAGTTCTAGTTTCAAAGCATTGTGGTATGAAAATAGGCAGGGAATGATCCCAATCTTTTGGTACCACTTGAGACCTGATTTATGACCTAGGATGTGATCTATTCTGGAGAATGTTCCATGGGCACTAGAGAAGAATGTGTATTCCGTTGCTTTGGGGTGGAATGTTCTGAATATGTCTGTGAAGTCCATTTGGTCCAGTGTGTCATTTAAAGTCTTTATTTCCTTGTTGATCTTTTGCTTAGACGATCTGTCCATTTCAGTGAGGGGGGTGTTAAAGTCCCCCACTATTATTGTATTGTTGTCGATGTGTTTCTTTGCTTTTGTTATTAATTGCCTTATATAATTGGCTGCTCCCATGTTAGGGGCATAGATATTTACAATTGTTAGATCTTCTTGTTGGATAGATCCTTTAAGTAGGATATAGTGTCCTTCCTCATCTCTTATTACAGTCTTTGGTTTAAAATCTAATTTGTCTGATATAAGGATTGCCACCCCAGCTTTCTTTTGGTGTCCATTAGCATGGTAAATGGTTTTCCACCCCCTCACTTTCAATCTGGGGGTGTCTTTGGTTCTAAAATGAGTCTCTTGCAGACAGCATATCGATGGGTCTTGTTTTTTAATCCAGTCTGATAGCCTGTGTCTTTTGATTGGGGCATTTAGCCCATTTACATTCAGGGTAACTATTGAAAGATAGGAATTTAGTGCCATTGTATTGCCTGTAAGGTGACTGTTACCATATATTGTCTGTGTTCCTTTCTGGTCTATGTTGCTTTTAGGCTCTCTCTTTGCTTAGAGGACCCCTTTCAAGATTTCCTGTAGGGCTGGTTTTATGTTTGCAAATTCCTTTAGTTTCTGTTTGTCCTGGAAGCTTTTTATCTCTCCTTCAATTTTCAATGACAGCCTAGCTGGATATAGTATTCTTGGCTGCATATTTTTCTCATTTAGTGCTCTGAATATATCCTGCCAGTCCTTTCTGGCCTGCCAGGTCTCTGTGGATAGGTCTGTTGCCAAACTAATGTTTCTACCCTTGTAGGTTACATATCTCCTCTCCCGAGCTGCTTTCAGGATTTTCTCTTTGTCTATGAGACTCGTAAGTTTTACTATTAGATGTCGGGGTGTTGACCTATTTTTATTGATTTTGAGAGGGGTTCTCTGTGCTTCCTGGATTTTCATGCCTGTTTCCTTCCCCAAATTAGGGAAGTACTCTGCTATAATTTGCTCCATTATACCTTCTGCCCCCCTCTCTCTTTCTTCTTCTTCTGGGATCCCAATTATTCTAGTGTTGTTTCGTCTTATGGTATCGCTTATCTCTCGAATTCTGCCCTCGTGATCCAGTAGTTGTTTATCTCTCTTTTTCTCAGCTTCTTTATTTTCCATCATTTCATCTTCTATATTACTGATTCTCTCTTCTGCCTCATTTATTCTAGCAGTTAGTGCCCCCATTTTTTATTGCACCTCATTAATAGCCTTTTTGATTTCTACTTGGTTGGATTTTAGTTCTTTTACTTCTCCAGAAAGGGTTTCTCTAATAACTTCCATATTTTTTTCAAGCCCAGCTAGTATCTTTAAAGTGATGATTCTGAACTCTAGATCTGACATCGTAGCTGCTCGGAATTCTACCGTCAAAACCACACAGCCTGGACGTCCAGCAGCTCAGGGACCCACCCTGGCCTAGGCTTGTCCTGAGCCAACCTGAGGAGGCCGGCCTAGTCAGGGGGAAAGCAGCAGACGCAGCAAGCGCAAACCCACACCCCAAACACCAAAGCAGCGGTCAGAACTCCCAAGACCCGGGGCCTGCCGTGCAGCTGGCCCGCACACGCAGCTCCCATGAGGCCCGAGGACAGAGCCTTGGAGACGTGCCTTTGAAAGTGCTCACACATGGCTTGGGGCCCAAGGAGGGGGCCAGCTCAGGGGCACCCTGGGCCTGCGACGCAGCCCACCGAGCCAGGTGACACTGCTGGGCGGCCTCACCCAGCGAGTCCGCCGGCAAGCCCACACACAGAACCGACACCACTGGCCCAGGCACACTGACCTTTCCCTCACCTTCTCAACAGTGACTATTAAACAAATACTCTGTGCACTACTGGGCGTATACAAGGAGGGGAGGCTGAGACCCTGGGATGGAAGGAATCTCTGGCTGGAAGCAGAAACAGACAGATGCACCATGCAGATTCTGCATGGCACCAGCTAAAGTCCGAAAAAGCCAAGGCTCAGCTGAGCAACGTCCGCCCACGGGCCGTACAGATCTCCATTGGAAGGGCGTCCTGGAAGCATCCGGTAGCACTGCGTGTGGGCTCTTAATCCTCCACAGGCATGCTGAACCACAGAAGCCACCGAGCACATGTGGCCACAGAGGGCGTGAAACTCAGCCGGGCCAGATGGAGACGTGCTCTACGTGGATGGTCTACAATGGTCTCCCAAGACTCAGTGCGGACAACATTTTCAATATTGATTACACATTGAAATATCTCAGAAATGTGAGGTTAAATAAGATATATTGAGATTAATTTTACCTTTTGGTAGCCAGGCTCCCAGTGGTCTGCACTGATCCCTGCCTCCTGGTATTGCCCGTCGTCTAGGCCCCTCCCAGGATGAGCTACGGTTGGTTTGCGCGACCAGTAGAATAAGGCAGGGCAGCGAATAGATCACTTCCAAGTCCAGGCCACAGGAGACCTTGGGGCTTCCATGTTGGACACTTGGGCTGCTCACCGTGGGGGGCTTTGTTGGGGACGAGGCCTGAGCCTCCTGCCCATGACCACGTGGGTGAGCCTGCAAGTGGGTCCCACAGGCCTGACCGTGGCCTCACGAGGGACCCCGAGTCACAGCCACCGGCTAGGAAGACCCTCGTTCAGGCCACAGAAACTATGAGATAATGCATGTGTTTGTTTTGTTTTAAACGGCCTCAGTTTGGGTTATTTTGTCACACAGCAACAGATTACTTATACAATCTGGGGTTTTCTGCTCCGTTTTAGGGTGGCTACTGGAGAGTGTAAGATCACCTTTGGACTTCTAATCTGCCTGCCTGTATCTACAGGACGGTGTTGCTCTACATGGTTTTAAACACAGTGGAGCGTATCACCCTCACAGGTGGTCTGTCAACAACAAATACAACTCTGCTACACGTCACCAACACATGGTTCTTTCCAACGCATTTAATTTTAACCCTGGGATCAGACTGCATATTTACAGAGACTACATACCAAAAAAAGATGTTTGTTTCTTAATAAGTTTAAATGCAAAGAAAATATTAGTATCTTTTTCCAGTTATAAAGGATCAATGGGAGAAAGTAAGACAAGACAAGTCCCAAGAAGGAAATAAAAACGCTTTGTAAATACACCACTCAGAGGTGATCACTGCTAATATTCTGGTGCTCCTTCTCGCTGCTAATTTGTCTATTTGGGGACGCAGCTTGTATTTTTGGATGAAGGCAGACGACAAGCACGTCCCCTCTCTTAGGTCCGCTCCTGCGCCAGTGACTTTCCCACGACGCGCCACCCATGCCATAATTTAGCCAACCAGCTGCTGCTGCTGGACTCGCGGGGGCCTGGCAGTTTGGCCTCGGCACGGCGAGGAGTCCCTGTGTGTCACCGTGTGTCACGGTGTGGGAGCACGCCTCGGCAGCGGCTCTCCCACGCCACAGGGAGCCTGGCGTTTGGAAGGCTCCCGAGGGGGTAGGTGCCCCGCCAACCGACTTACTTTTATGTGCTCGTGCAGCTGGGCCTCGTGCTGCCGGGAGAGCTGCTCGTGCTGCCTCTGGAACTCGGCGATGAGGATCTGCCTCTGGAGCTGCTGCTTCTGCTTGAGGGCCAGCAGCTCTTGTTGCAGCTGCTGCTCCCGGAGGGTGGGCTCCGCCACGGGCAGCGCAAACTGGTGGTCCAGGCGGAGGTCCATGGGCGCCGCCGGGGGAGCAACCTGCAGAGGCAGTGTGGAGGCCACATCCACTGCGGGAGAGAGCACAGCACAGAAGCGCCGGTCACTGCAGCGGCACGGCGTCCCCAGGCCCCCGCCCCCGCCCTCCCCCATGCCACCGGCCTCTGTCAAGTGGTGCCGTGTGCTCGAGCATGGGGGGCACTCAGGACGCCTCTTCCCCGTCTTGCTTGACGGGCTCAAAACGCAGGACCCGGGGGGCCTCGGAAGCCTTCCATTCCTCAAGTGCAGAGATCGCAAGACCGAGGGGCAGGTCAGGCCAGGATACACGCTCACACAGACACACGGCCCACCCCGCCCTCCGCCACGAGAGGCCCCTACTCGGGCCCCACGGCCATCCTGACGCCATTTCTGAAAGTCAACAGAGAGAGAACGAAAGAAAATGGCTCTAAGGAGAGCTGAACGCCAGTGAGGGGAGGGGCGGCCTGGCCTGTGCTTTTCTCCGTCTTTCTCACGAAGCTACTGAGGACTGTGTGCAGGAACCACAGGGCAGCGTGTGCCCCTGAAGTGCTCCAGATAGAGGCTCGGCGGCCAGCACGTTTCCATGGAGAACGTGTTTACCAACCGCAGCCGATAACCGCTCCCCCGGCTCGCCTGCACAAGCATGCTCATCAGGCTATGTGCTTCTCTACAAGGACCAGAGAAGTGGATTTTCTTCCCGGGACTACTGCACTGCTGAAAAAAAGCTCAAGTGATTTTGATTAGAAACAGAAGCTAAATCAATCTTAATGCTTACAAATCAATAGCCAATTACAGCGAGGAAAAGCACGCAACAAGTTTGAAATTACGGCCATCCTGGAAGAGGCTGCGGAGGATGCTCCTTCCACGCAGCTTCACGTCTGAGCGCACAGGCATGCAGGAAGGCCCTGCCCAGAGACGCCGGATGGCGCTCCTCAGACGCGCTGACGAACGGCCCCTCAGGCTCTGCTCAAGAAATCCCCTCAGGAGCTGCAGTGGCAGCCCACCCATCCACCACACATGAGCTGGTAAAGACTGGATTTTGTCAATTTCCTTTATTTTCTTGATCATTTTTAGTATGAAATACAGAAAAACAGGAAAACCATACAAATAGCTTCAGTTTTATAAAACCTCCATATTTCCCCCCCTTGCTTCAGACTTTCTTTTAAGGGCAGGGAGGGCAGCTCAGTGAGCACACGCAGAGTAAAGGAACAGGACTCGGCTTCTTAAAGGAATTTGGCCCACGCTCTTCTTTCCCAAAGGGGCATATTATTCCTCGTCCACACGTGTGACGGGGCTGGACGCCTCCTAAAACATCAGGCCTGGGGCCGGCTACTGGGCTTCGCCCTTGCGCATCCACAGTGGTCAGGAGGCGGTGATCAGGAGGCTGGCCTCGCAGACACAGGGGAGCCAGAGGGCATGCCGCCGCCCCCCACCTAGTCAGCCTCTGCTTTCTGAGGACAAGCCTGACTCGGTGTTTCTGGGTTACACACACCCCAGGGGCACTGAGCCACACGGCCTGCGACTGCTGGAGGGAGAACACGAGACTCCACCTCTACAGGTAAACACAGCCCCTAATCTCTCCCACTCTTCTGGCCTGGTTGAGCTGCCATGTTTCAGCTTAAGGAGGGAACCACAGAGAGTTCACAAAATAAGCCCACTGCCCTGCACTTGGTAAACTGCATTGCTTCATCGGCCCCTGTGGCAGGGCAGGTCAGGTGTGACCCCCGCTGCAAGATGGGCCGAGGTGATAGAAGATCTCCCTCTAACAAGGCCATCCCTGACATGCTGGGCAGAAGCCCCATCTGCTGCTCACTCTGGCTTCTCCTCTCCTCATTCTAATTGTTCATAGACAGGGTCTGGGGACCATCTGATGCTCAACATAAAACACCTTTTAAGGGAGGCTTTTTATTAACTTCAAAAATATGACAGGCCGAACTTTTGCTGAGGAGGCGTGTGGGGCCTCCTGCTCCATGCCGGATGTGGGGCCTCAGTGAGAAAGCAGAGCAGGGAGGGCGGCGGGCCGACGGCACAGCTGGGGGACGGTCCACACAGGGGCTGTGTCTACATGAGCCTCACGGCAGGGCGTGAGCAAGGGCCCAGGGGTCAGGGCATACATGGAGGGTCGTGGGGACATAGGGTGAGCGGGTCCGAGGGCAGGGCTGGGCGGGGGTGCCGTGCTGGGACAGGCCGGGCGCAGACGCAGAGGGGTCGGCCGTGGGCCACAGGGAAGAGCCGGGAGCAGGGGAGGGCATGGCAGGCAGAAGCAGCGCTCAGGGGGCAGGAGAGGCTGTTCCCATGGTCCCTTCTCAGTGACGGGGCGTTGCGGGCTGTGCATACCCAAAACATGCAAGCTGAGCTTCACTCTGTTTCCTCAAACTTTTCCCAGATTCTTCGGAGTCTGGAATCACGGGGAATATTCTGGGGAAACACTCCGTGGCAGCCCCTGCTAGTCCTTCGGCATGGTGGAAGTTAGAGGATGCTGGGGCGGCGAGGGGCCGGCAGACAACGGGGAGGGGGCGTTGGTGGGTGCAGAGGGTGAAGAGCTGGGGCACGTGCTCGGGTCAGCAGCTGTCTTCCCCAGTTCTCGGAAAGGGAGGGTGTACTGCTTCAGTTTACCATTCTGAGGTCTCACCTAAAACTTCACTCTTCTGCTACAGACAGTGAAAAACAGAGCAGACAGAATGGACAGCCAGTCATGACCCACGTCGGCTACACCACAGTCGGCTCCTGCCATTTCCTCCCGTCGGAAAACAACACTGCATTTACAGGTAGACACCAAAGCAAACCCCAGACCTGCCGCAGGACAAGGAGACCCTCCCGAGGCCTCCTGAGAAATGCCGCCTGCTGGCTCCTGGAGCCCCGCAGTCAGGCGGCCAGGGGGCGGGGGAGGCGGCCCGAGGAGAGCACGCCAGCGGGGGCTGGGGGATCCCGGCCACAATCCCCATTCATCCCCGTCGCTGGCGGGTGCGTCAAACAGGACTCGTACTATTTCGGTATCAAAAACTATTTGAAATGCCATGAATTCTCAACAGAAGCTGCTAGTGCTTCTGACCCACAGCGCCCCGAAGAAAACAATACAACCTTCTCTACTTAAAGAATGCAGCATCCAAACAAAAAAGCCTGTATTCTCATGAATATTTTATGTGGACTAGAAAATTGCTTTTATAGGTTGTGCCTTGAGAAACATATTAATACAATCAGACTCATGACGTTAGTAAAAGCACAAAGACTATATTCAGCAGTTCAATACCAAACGGCAAGCCTGTGCTGTGAATTACAAGCTCTCAATCAGAAACAGAAAAAAATCTGTTAGTCTGCTTTTAAATAAATGACCATAAAAAAGGACACTGTAATTTTCCATTACGTGGGTTAGATCCTCTTTCCTTAGCGCCACTTCATGCCACCATATAGATACGAAATAAATACAAGCACCATTCTCTAGGAAACGCGGCCAAAGTTTAGGGTCTGTTCAAGTAAAGAATGATTCATTCACATCTAGGGGAAAAGAATAGCTATTTCAACCATGTAACTATGATCTCCTCTTACTCCGACATTCTGTCCACATGTGACGGGGGAGGGGGATGGAGATGGCATGGGGGGGGCAGAAGGAGGGGGCGTTTTGGGGACGTGTAACTTATTTCAAGTGTTTTCAGTGTTTTACATGGCCCATATCACACATGCTGAAGAACACAGATGCCAGGGGAGAGCGAGAGTGATGAGCTGAAGACAGCCACGTCCACCACCTCAGGAAGAATCAATCGCCCCCATAATTTCTGCTATGATATTTTCAATGGACGACACACAGGGCCACATTCAGAGAACAATGATCCCTGAACATCCTATCTTACAAGCCATCCTGCTCTGACCTCGCGGACAAGTCAGCTTTTCTGGTCTCTGAGGACAGCAAAGATAGCCATGCACTCTGTTTGCTTTGCTTTTATGTTCCCGGCCGCCGGGATACCCCCCAAGTAGGAGCACAGGCATGGACCTTCGCCAGAGTGGCCAGCAGAGTAGGGCTCTCAGGGCTGAGCCTCACTAGAGGGTGAGTGTAACTGGCATTCACTGGGACTCACACCCGTGAGATTTCCTGCATCGGCTGGCCATATTTCCCCAGGGGGGAGCCTTCCCATCTCAGCGTGGAGGGTGAAAGCCAGGCCTTCAGGGTACGGAGTGAGGGTCTCTGCACTCAGCACTCATCATGAACACAGGAGTTTATGCCCCTGCTCTTGTTAGAGTGTCCATGTCCTTAACTCACTTGTGTCCCCACGCCAGGGCCTCCAGCTGGCCACCCCCTGGTGGCGGGCTTGCCCCCTGAGCACCGCGGGGAGAACGTCCAGGAGTCTCACATGTCTGCCTCGACCTCCCTCTCAGCCCCGCCCCAGAGGGAGAGGCGCTGCTCTGGAGGTGGGTGCACAGTGCACCCTGGGGAGGGTAGCTGGCTTTCCCGGGTCTGCCAAAGTGGCCGTGATGGATGCACCTGCTTTCTGACTCCCATCACAGGCCACTACTGCTCTCCCTCTTCTCTTCTGTTCACCCAGGCTTAGGGCCTATGGCCTTTCTCTGGAACACACTGGGGTAGACCAGCCATCACGGTGTTTTCTCTAAAACACTTCAGAAAATATCTCTGGGGGCGCCTGGGTGGCTCAGATGGTTAAGCATCTGCCTTCGGCTTGGGTCATGATCCCAGGGTCCTGGGATCGAGCTCCATGTCCGGCTCCTGGCTCAGCAGGGAGCCTGCTTCTTCCTCTGCCTCTCTCCTGGCTTGTGCTCTCTCTCTCTCTCTCTCTCTGTATCCCTATGTCTCAAATGAATAAATAAAATCTTAAAAAAAAAAAAAAAGAAAATATCTCTGAACGAACTCTATTAAAAAACACAATCAAATACCATTCATATACCCACGTAAATTAACAACTATTCCATGATATTATCAAATAGCCACAAAGCGTTTCCATGTTTTAGAGAATTTCATGCATGTTTTTTAAATTTTATTCAAATCAAGACCCAAATAAGGTCCATACATTGTGTTGGCTAATGTATGCCTTAAATTCCTTTTACTCCAAAGGTTCCCCCTTCTTCTCCCTCCGGCACCCTCCCCAACTTACGGGCTGCAAACACTCTCATCTGCCCCGTGGAGTCTGCTCTGGACTTGGTGGGCCCACCTGGGCTGCAGGTTACCATGGCTCCCTGGCCTGCACACCCCATGATCTGGAAGCGGGGTCCGGAGGCGTGGGCAGACGCAGTCTGATCTCCCGGCACGACCGCCTCTGCGCAGAGGTTCCCCGGTTGCTCAAGGAGCTGCCCATGGCTCTTGGGCACCGACCACTGCTGAGGCCAGCTCATTGGGGCGCGTGCCTGCCCAGCGCAACCCTGGCCTCTTGATTTGCTGCTGATTTCTGTAATGAGGAAGGACCCGAACCAATCATCTTCTCACCCTGACAGTTTTTAAAAGGCAGGGCAAGTGCCTGATTCTCTTCCTTTATCAGCCAATTTTTAAAAATAATGAGTGGATCCCCAGCATCCTCCATGTGTTAGCGATAAGGACGGGTTCTGTTCTTCAAGATCAAATAAACAGAGCCCAATGCAGTTCAGCTCGAACTGCGCTCTAAAGGTAGACCCCTCCTTGACCAGCGAGGGCCCTCCAGCGTGGCCCACGGGCGAGGTGGGCCAGGAAATCCTCACACATTTCTTGATCCCTCTGTGGAATCAGATGTTTCTCCGAGGAGAAGTGGGTCCCTTTAGTAGGAAGCAGTGTTTAGAGACCACAACGTGTGTGTTGTCTGTGTCCTGTCCAGGCGAGCTCTGCTTGGGGCCAATATGTGTCTTCCCTGGGGTTCTTGTGAATTTCAGGAGGGAGCAAAATTAGATACATGTGTTCAACCTGCCATCTTGCTGTGCAACTTCAGAATGCATAACCTATTAAAAATATCATTCAAAAGGACCGAATACACATAATCAAGTTCCATTCAAAATACTAATTTATATGGATTATCACTTTCCCCCAAAGTGTTCTTTTTTTTTTAAACATATTGATTTTTTTTTTTTTAAGATTTTATTATTCATTTGAGACACAGAGAGAGAGAGAGAGAGCGCATGAGCAGGGAGAGAAGCAGAGGGAGAGGGAGAAGCAGGCTCCCCACTGAGCCAGGAGCCTGATGTGGGGCTCGATCTCAGGACCCTGGGATCATGACCTGAGCCAAAGGCAGATGCTTAACGACTGAGCCACCTGGGCGCCCTTCCCCAAAATGTTCTTAACTGGATTACAACTATTCTATTTAACACTGTATTGTGGGGTTGTGTGTAAAGGGGAGAGATGAGGTGTAGAAGTCAAGATCTTAAATGTGAAGATTTAAAAATATTCTGTAGGGAATGCATATAGCATAAGCTCCTACCTTAGCTTCATATGTAACTAAACATATAGGTTATTTCTCTGTGCCTCATTTAGATGTATATATGCAATGCCAAAGAAATAAACTTATGTTAACAATATACTGTAAGTTAAATAATGCTTGAAAAATAAAAATTAAATGATTATGGCCCGAGAAGAGGCAGTTTTGTTTTATATTGTTTTGTTTTCAACTGACTTCAAAATAAATATAATATATGGAGGTATTTATGGATTTTTACAGATGCTATCTATGGGAAGATTTTCTGCTCTGGTGGGGGGCAGGGAGAGATAGGCATCCTATGCAGATCATATTAAAGGTAGCCCTTTGAACTGTATTTTTGTGCCTGCGATTTCCTTGCAGGGTTCTAGAAATCAAGCTGGGAGCAGCACACACTGCTGGGGGCCTGGCTCACCCCCTGCTTCTGCCTTCCAGCCAAGAGGGGAGTTTACTCTTCCAAGTCAATGAGAAATCAGTATCTGCCCCCACTGGAGGCGGGATAGGACGTCCTGGTGGGCAAGCCTCCTGCTTCCACCCTCACCACCAGGGGATCGCAGGTCCTGTGGGCTGACCCTGCCCGGAGGCTGGGCATGCTAAGTCATGTAATGTGTAAAGTAAGCAACTCCCTGGGTACTGTCTCCATTGGGCAGTTGGGGAACCTGAAGTACAGACAGCCTAGGCAGATACGGCAAACGCAGAACCGGAGCTGGGCATCGAAACCACGGGGTGGAGCAGGGCCGACAGCTGCAGGCCACCCTGGGTGGCTCCCAGGCTGGGGGGGGGGGGTGGCCACAGCTCTGGGACTCAGTGCCCAGCTGATCAGCACCCTGAAGCCCGAGAACCCCGCTCTGGAGCTTTGTGTGAACGCCCACAAAAGCGCCTCCCGCCGCCGGGGAGGTGCCCGAGCCCCGCCTTGCCCTGTGGCTCCAGCCTGGGTCTTGGTCACAACCATGGCCGGTCTTCCCGGTAATTCCTGGCTGGCTCGAGCCCTCTGCCGTTCAGGGCTCTCCATGAACAAACTCCTGTTCCTGAAAAGTTCCTGGTGCCAGGTCTGCCATGGGGTCAGCCCCACGAGGCTCTGCTCAAGGCTGAGACAAGGGCCCCCAAAGCACAGCCTCCCGACCAGCACCAGGAAGACAGGTTTAAAAGCGCCGCAGAGCCACACGCCCCTGCTGAGCACAGAGACGGAAGAAAATCTCTGATACACTATCTTCAGCGCAAAAGACAAAAAGCTACAGTTAACACCAGGGGTGTGTTTCACTCCACTGTCTCTTTATTCCCCTAATTTGGCTTTCTCCCTTCTCACTGCCTCCCCAGACTAGATGTTTCCACAGTCTTTCCCTGGCAGAAGGTACGAGATCCACCAGTGCACCAATACGGCATGGACTCTGGGCCACAGCCTCTGCCACCCTGGAGGGGGTGTCCCCACCACTGGCCAGGGGTTCCCCATGGCCTGGCTCCCTCTGGCAAGGCCCCTCCTGGCTTCTCTGTTGTCTGCTGGCACCAGAGAGAACATTCTGGCAGGACAGGCAAGCCTGTGGAGTTGCGGGAAAGGTTCGCAAACGCACACCCTTCCTAGCTGCATCCCAGCAAACCACTGTGGGAGAGAGACATCAGGGCGGGAGATGAGGCTATTTCTGAGAATCAGCTCTGTGGTCTGCAGTCCCAAGAACAGGGCAGCACTTCCAAGTAAAGCTCAGAGGGAGCTCTACGCCAGGGCCGCTGGGATGTCAGCTTGCAGGACACCGAGTAGGGAGACCTGGGCTCTCCAAGTGTCCACGGTGGGTCAGAGCTAGCCTACGCAGACGGGGACCGTGGTGATGGCACGGACTCTGGGGTGGGTGGCCTGGGAGGAGCCCCCGGCTAACAACAGGACATCTGCTCCTTGCTGGGCAACGTGGGCCAATGTGAGAAGCGCGGACACACGGCTGGTGCTGTCCGTGCCAGGGCAGGACGCCCCCCAAACCGGCCCCCCATCATGGGGGCCATGCCGCTGAGGCTGGCAGCCAAAGTGAGGAATGGGCGTCTGGGAGAGGTGTGCAGGGCCGGGCCCAACCTGCCTCACGTGCTCCTGAACCTGCTCCCCAAAACGTGGGCCCAGAAGGCGCCTTTTCACCACAAGATGAAACGGGGCAGTCAGCAGGCCAGGAGCGAGTCCCAGAAGGGGGCCAGCTCAGCGCCAGGTGTGTGCATACCTGACCCACACAACCGAAGGCAGAGTCTGTGGGGGAGTGCAAGGAGAAGGGGGCCCGCGGCCCCGACTCCAGTAATCCAGACGCAGGCCTGTCCTCAACTGCTCACTGGCGCCAGCCACTCTCTGAACCTCGCTGGCAAGCACTGTCCTGGCATGTCCAGCGGCCGGCTAAGGGGCACAGGGACTCCCTAAGGGGGACAACTCTCCTCATGCACGCGGGGACCTCCGTTTTTATAACCAAGTTATTTGTAGCAAAATCAACTGTAAAGGATAAAAACTTAGTGACCATGCACAGATTTTGGAAAATTCCGTTCTGTACTTTAACCAGCAGTGAAGAAGTGTGATTGGAAAGGTCACCATGATGGATTACGCTTTCAGGACCCCAAAAAAGGGACTATGGCAGCGTCTTCTCTTCTCCTAGATTTATCCATCAGTACCAGTTGTTCATTTTTCAGGCTGGAAACCCTGTTAGTGAAACAGATGTGGGGTTTTAGAAACAAATAGATGGGGGTTGGCCATCCCAGGACCATCTTCGTTAGAAGTGGTGTGGTCACAGCGTGGGGGAGAGAGGCAGAGATGCACGCAGGGACACAGACAGCTGCCCGTCCTCACGCTATCGACCACCCACCACATGCCAGCGTGACCCCAAACCGCGTGTCACCTCACGGCCCGGGAGTGCAAGCAAATCCTGAGTGGAATGGCCCACCTGCTGGCCAAGGCCGCCTCCCGCAGCAGGCCCTGCCCTTGCCTGGGCCTCCTGCTCCGCACGGGTTTTCACAGCTGCACAGGTGAGGGGTCCCGGTACTCACGGGCCCAGAACTCGGGTGATAGGAACAGGGGCCCGAAGCCCCGGGGCTTGATGGGGCCCCAGACAGAGGAGAGCGCACGGACTTTCTAAGGCAGAGGGAGAAAGCAAGTCAGCCTCCCACACACCCTCAGAGCCGGGTGGTGATCCCGCAGCGGCGGTCCCGGGTTAGACCAGGCCTCTCTCCCTCCAGCCCACCCTCTCTCCTCCCCTGGGAAAGAATTATAAGGCTCCCGTGGCGCAGGGGGGCGAAGGGAAGAGAATGAAGACAATGGAGCAGAATTCAGGCTCTCTTTAACATCTCCATACATACCCGAAGTCCGTGATGTTGCTGCTCCGTTCCTCACCCCCACCACCGGCCCCACTGACGGCACAGACTGCCCATTCCAGGCCCCTCTCCCGCCCACGGGTCACCGATGGCATGGGGTCAGTGGTCCTGCTGCCTGGCATTCCCACCTCCCGGCCAGGCCGGGGCACAGCCTGCTTCCGTCCCGGATGTCCTGTTGCAGAGTGGGCTCCTAACCGCGAGCCTCCATTAGGTCAGAACTCTGCAGAGGCAATACTGGAACACGGCTGGCTGAGAATGTTCCAGAACTTGTGGAAGACATGAATCTGCAGACGCAGAAACACAACCAAAGCAGAAGAAAACAAAAAATAAATCAAGGTAATTTCAAGGGGGAACTGCAAATACCAAAGAAAAAGCCCCAAGACCGTGAAAGAGAAGTGCAGGTGACGGCCAGGAGACAGCGACCCACCTGAGTGTGCAGAGAAACAACGCCCAGCTAGAATGATGCGCTTAGGGAACCGTCAAGAGCAAGCATGGAATGCTACAGATGTACGTCTGGTTAGAAACGAAGACGGTTTGAGAACTCGCTGAGATGCCTCCGGTTACGGGACAAGGTGAGCAGAGAAACAGACATGAAGATGATGATAAAGACGGACCCAAGCAATCGCGGCCTGAGCCAGACAGCAACAAGCACGACACCTACCTGTGGCATCGGACTCAACGACAATGAAAATACTGGGCCAGGGGCCGAGACGGAGGGGTGGCAAGAGTTAATTAGTGTTCTAGACGCTTCCACAGCTGAGCAGGTTGGGGCAGAAAACACTGACTTTAGACACTGTACATTCATACAGTCATGCTTCACACTGAACTGCTAGAAACAGTGCAGAACTTCCGAAGCAGTGGGGGTCCACAACCAACCAGAGAGAACTTTAAGGAGAAAAAAGAAATGTGGCTGCTAACTTGTGGTTGGCACACATGCACACACACCACACGTATGCAAGCATGTGCACGCGCACACAGCTGGGTACCTCCTGATGGGAGAGCACCCTGCATCTCTAAAGTCTTGCCAAAAAGAATCACACTTGAATCTGATCAAACCTCTAGATGTAACTACTAATTTACAGGAAACAGGCAACAGACGTTTACTTTAAATGACAAGACGGGAGATGGGTGAAATTAAGCAATTGTAAAACACAGGAAAACTCCACAAGACAAGCCACCTAGTATCTTCAAAGATGAACTGCAACGGTCAAAACCAAACAGACAAAAGAGGGAGGGAGGAAAACGGATGGATTAGCGGGAGACTGCATGAGACACACCAATCACCACGTGGGAGTGTTCACTGGACCCCGAGGCAAACAATAAACTAAAAATATGCATATATTTTAAACACCACCAGAGACATATAAACACTGGTTGAATATTTGATAAAATTAGATAATTGTTAATCTGGTCTAAACAGGAAAACGGCATTGTCCTTCGGTTTAAACCACAGTCCCTGTCTTTTTAGGCCCTGCTGTGGCTGCAGATGGGGCGACGCGGTGAGTGGGATTTCATTCAAAATGGTCAGGAGGGCAGAGGTGGTGAGTAAGTCAGGACACGGGTAAGACACAACTGGACGTCCCCGGGCTCCACCCGGGTTGGTTGACAGGAACAGCAGGGTTCCTTCTAGGATTTTCTGTACTTTTGAATGTATCTAAAATTTTCTGTGATACAAAGTTCATTTTTTAAAATTACATTTCTAAATATGGGTCAAAGAAGAGATCATAAGAACCATTTAAAAATAATTAAGAGGGAAACATAATGAAAAAAGGACCTAGAATAAGTTGCGAACTTCTACTCTTATTGTACTCAGAGGAAAACTGACAGCCTTACATAGTCACGTCTGACAATAATAAGCATACAACCCAAAAAGCTAGACATAGCTCTAAGAAGTTAGAAAATACACTAGAATACATATATGCATTCATGTATACCAACACAATACAAAACTGGTTCTTAAAAGACCAAGAAAATAGACAAACTTCTGGTTGAGAGTGGTTTAGAAAATGAGAGAAAGGCACAAATTAACTGTAGGTATGGCAGAGACTGAAAATAAAACGAAATACAATGAATAACTTCAGGCCTATCAGTTTTAAAACCTACATAAAACAGACACACTTGTAGAAAAATAAAACTTTCCCAAATTGATAAAAAATAGAAAATAGAGTAACCCTATAACCACAAACTAAATTGAACCAATACTTTAAAATCTTCCCACACGGATCATATTAGAGACGGTATTCCCAACCTTTCGACTAACTGATCATTCAGTTTTAAAGAAAACTTCCAAGGAACAGAAAAATAAAGAGCACTCTGAGCTCATGCTCTAAGGCTAAGAAGAAACCTTGTTACAGAAACCAGGCAAAGACAGCATAAAGAAGAAAAATGATAGTCTCCGTCATGAACACAGCCTCAAAAATCCCCCCAAAATCATTAGCAAGCTTAATCTAGCAGTCTACAAAAAAGATAATCGACCAAAATAAGTGGTATTTTAAAATGAGAAATGCAACATCTATACAGAACATCTGTAAATGCAATTCACCACACTAATAATGATCATCTTAATAATGAAAATAAGCACATTATAAAATCCAATAAGGATTCACATTATAAAAGCTCTTAACAAACTAAGAATAAAAGAGAATTTCTTTAGTCTGAAAAAGGGTATCTATAAAAAAAAAAAACCCACAGCAAATACTGCTTTTAATGACGAACCTTGAACAAGACAAGATTCCAGCCAGAGAAAGCGGATGGAATAACAACAAACAGAAAGGGAAGAGACAAAACCATCATGATTCATAGACTCTTAGGATTGTCAGTACGGAACGCCTCCCCCACCCCACCCCCAAAAATGAATTACAGAGAAGTTAGTAGAACTTACAAGGACATTAAATGAAACAAGGTGCTAGGGAAGATCGACATGGAAAAGCCAACTGCATTTCAACATAATACAGCAAGAAAGAAGGCCTAATAATATTTAAAGAAAAACATAGTACCAAAAATTTTATGGCTGAAAATTATAAATACTGTTAAATATTTTGCACAACTGAAGGACATGGAGCTTCCTATCATAGAGATGCCCATTCTCTCCAGACTGAGCTGTGGATCCAACACACAGGCTTCTAGGAACGGGACAAAGGGATGTCAGACTACGGGGCAAAACAGACCCAGGAGCAGTCAAGGTGCTTCTGCAAAAGGCAGTAGCCCGTCCCCCGTGGAGAGCGACAGCAGAGACAGCGCTGAACACAGACGTCAACAAGACGAAAGTTGCCCCCGTTCAGGCCAAAATTAATTCCACAGGAATTAAGACTCAAATGTGAAAGGCAAAACTCAAGAAAAACTCATGATGCAAGAAGTGCTTAGCACCAGACAAAACTGATCAGCGTGGCTCCACTGAGAGTCCGATTTTCTGCTCCTCAGACCCTGTGTAGAGGTGGGAGGCCGGGCCCCGGCGAGGCTGGCCGGCGCTATACGAAGTCACCGAGGGCTGGTCTCTATAACGTGTGAGGGGCTCCTACAAATCTATATGAAAAAGTCCCAAGGAAAACGGCACAAAAAAAGGCTTTTCAAGGAAGAAGGGCCCCTAATGGCAGACAAAAGCCTAAGGAGTGCCCTCGAGATACCCTGAGCTCCTGGCAGCATACGTGAGGATGGGCCTTCGGGAGAATCATCGGCTTGCCCTTAGGAAGCTGAATCTTGGCTCTAGGACCCAGGAATTCCACTCTTGATGTATCCACACTTGGGAAATGCCCGCGTGTGTGCGAGAACAGGGCAGGACTCACGCTTACGGAGAGCAGGACTCACGGGAGCCGCACAGTCGGTCACCAGCACATCAGTAGTGGGATATCAAGAGGGTGTCTCCATACTTAGCAGTGAGAAGGAGCGAGGAACAGCTACGCAGAATGCCACAAATGGATCTCGGAAACAACCCGGAGCAAGAGGAAAACCCGCCGTGGGAGACGCTATCACGATAGCACTTTTAAACAGCGTGCTGTCTGAGGAAGCATACGCACGTGGCAAAACTAGTTCTGCAAAGAAAGCAAGTCAGTAGCACCAAAGTGAGAATAGGGTTTATTCGGAGTGTGGCTGACTTCAACTCCTGCATTTGTTACTGGCCTCTGAGTGGAAGGGTTGAGGGGGTTCCCATGGGGGAGAGGAGCCACGCAGAAAGCAGCCCGGGGAAATGTCTCGCTCCACTCTGCACCAGGTGTGACTCATTTGGGGTTATAAGGTCTTCTGATCATAAAGGACGGGATGACATTTCAAAATTCTACCCTCCACACTTCTTAGGAACAGAGTGTGTTTAATGCGCAGCAGAACATCTACACACGGCCAATATGGGATGCACATCTGGAAGGAGGCCGGGCAAGGGAGCGAGACCACCCCTGTGGAAGCCAGTGCTGGCCCCCTGCACCAGGAAGGAGGAACGAGAAAGGCCGTGACCCTTCCCCAGCCTGGTCCCAGCCTGCCTACTGCACGCATCCCACCCCACCACCCATAAACCACACTCCACAAACGCGGGGTCTTTCATACTGAAAAATGTCACCCACAGGGGGCAGACGTTGGCTTGTGAGGACCTATTTCTTGACGGGTGAGGCGAAGGAATCTTCAGGCTACACAGAATTCCTGCCCGGCCAAATCGCCTCGCTTGACTCACCCGCAGTCCCTTCCTCACAGAAAATTTCATTTTAAATTCCACTTAAATTGACCTGCACGAATCCATTTTAAATGATAACTTTTGACAGAAGGAAATGTGCTGTTTCTTCTGTCTTGTTTCTTTTCATAGTAGAAACACAGAATTGGTGCTTCTCGTAATACAAAATCATTAAGCAGCATGAAATCCAGCTTCCAGAAAGCTAAAAAGACAGAACGCTCTGTCTTCCCCGAGGGCCCAGCTTCGCCACCTCTCCGAGAGTGTTGAGAGCCCGACTGCCAAGAGGGACAGTCCCCTGGGAAAGGCCAGGGCCCCCACGCCCCCGGACCAGCTGTGCATGTGGAGGAGGAAACCAACAGCACGCAGTTTGACCGTCACGGAAAGTCACTTCAGTGACCCCTGCATTTGAAAACATTTCAAGTTTCACCACTTAACTTGAATGTGGTGGTCGGCAGCCAGTGGCAGGAGGCTAGGGGCTTTGTCTGAAGGAAAGACTGTGGTCACTGACCTGGATGATCCGCAGCTAGGGCTGCAAAAATAGCTTTCCATCCCAGCAGGGACTTGCCACACTCCCCAGAATCCAGCACGTTCAAGTACCTCCCCAGACTCATACAGCGCGCTGCTCAGGCCATTTCTTGAAAATACAAGCAAACAGCCCCCAAACAAAAGGTGGTGGTGGTGACACGCCCCGGCGAGAAGCCTCTCGGGGAGCAGGTGGGCACCGAGTTCAGACTCTGGTCTGACGGTGAAAGCCCTCCATTCTCCTCAGCCTCCTGTGTCAAAGAAGTCATTTCACGGACTGCAGGATCATTTTGAATATAATCTTCTTTACAAATGAAAAATGCTCCTAAAGACTTCTGGAAGTTCCTCAAGTGACCCAGGAAGGGGTGGGGAGGACAGTTATCTGTTCCATGCAGATTTCAATTTTGAAGTCCAGTGACAGGGTTTTTAAAAAGAAATGATAAAAGGGAATGAGAACGGAGACATTTAAAATTTCTGCAGGATTATTGAGAATCCAATTAATCTCTAACTTATACTGTGAAAACTCAAGTTTAAAAGGTCTTTACACCCAACTGCCTCCTGGCTGAGCCGAGGAGGGTTCATTCTTGACACCCGAAGAATGGCTTATAAAGAACACAGGCTGATGACACCCCCCTCCCCGGAAAACTCCACTCTGGGGATAACAAAGAGACCCCAACCTTTCCAAAAAGCAGATCATGCAAGGAGATAAGAGCCACAGAATTCTGGGAGCTGGGAAGGGGCCCACGGAGCAGAGGGAAGAAATGACACTGGCCCGGAAGCCAGGACGGCCAGGGGGGGACCTCTGGGCCGGGAAGGCCACGCTATCATCAGCCTTTGACTCGCCCCAGGCCTCCTGTCCCCCACAAGCAGGGACTCCCAGAGCAGCGCTGAGCAGAGGGCCGGAGTGGGGTGCTGGCCTAAGACAGGAACAGGGACAGCTGATACACTGCAGGCTGGAATGCGGAGCCAGGCCTGCACCCCAGGAAGGAGCTGAGAGGGTGATCTCTGGGATAAGCATCAGCCCAAAAGGGAAGGACCAGGTCATGGCATCTGGGGCCCCAAGGGAAGGACCAGACCCCTGCCCAGCAACTGGCCAGAGGACAGGACCAGTCAACACACCCGCCCAGCTTGTTAGAGACTCACCCTTAGATACGGGCTGAACATTTAGGAAAGCCTCTACTGTGAAAAACAAAAAAGCAAATCAAAACGAGCACCCTCTGCATAGCCCTCAGGAGTGCACTGTCTGCGGCCCTCACCCTGAAAATGCAAGGGTCGGGAGATGGCTGTGAGTCCCTGTTGCTCTCTCTGGGCCCCTAGAACCCAGAACGGGGCAGGGACCACGAAGGTGGCCCCGATGCTGGCGGAGGAGGAGAAGGGAGGGCCTGGCTCTGCTCCCCAGCCCCCAACCCGCCTGAGAACTTCCTGCGAAGCTGGGACCAGGGCAGAAGAGGGACCTAAGCACCTACAGCAACATGGACGGGGGTTGCTCGCTTGGCCGAAGTGCCGCAGACTCCTCCTCGGTGCGAGTTTAAAAAGAACACACTCCACCAAAAACCCCAGTCAAGGGCCATGGCCAGGTACACTTGAGGTGGGCCTCCCGCGGGCTCTGTGCAGACGGCTACGGAAACGTGCCCCCCTCGGGCCCAGACCCTCCAGGAGGAAGTCCTGCAGCCCGGGTTCACCCTGGGACTGCCACCGCACCCACGTGCTCCCGGGTTCTGGGGACCCATCTACCTCCTGGTCCACACGTTCACACCAGGTGAGTGTCTCTTCAGCTCTGCAAGTGACCAGAACTGTCTTCCCAGCTCCAGTGACAAAACACTGGCTGTGCTCCCACCGGAGACCCAGGCCTGGGACAGCCCATGGGCTCATGCGCGGGGTGCAGACAGCACACGAGTGTTGGCTGATGCGGCGGAGCCCAGCCTGCTGGAGCCTCTGTGGAGAGTCCACGGTGCACACACACGAGCCTCAGACCCGCCCTCCACGGAACGCGCAGTCTAGAAGGGGAGGCAACCGCGGAGGAAATGATGACATGAAGCTCGTGGCAAGCAGGATAGGTGGACACCGCTAAGCACCTTCTAATTCCCATTTAACAGATGTGGAAAATAAGGGACAGAGAAGCAAAGAACTCTGCGCAGGTCACAGCGACAGGAAGCAGAAGTGCTGAGCCCGGGCCCATGTAAGTGTTCACAAGGTCATCGTGAGCTCTAGCCTCCTGTGACCGCTGTAGGTAACAGGTTCCCACAAACGCAGTGGCTCCTAGCAACACATGATCATCCTGGAGTTCTGGAGGCCAGAAGTGGGAGTGGGGTTTAGGAGCTAAAAGCAAGGCATCGGCAGGCTGAGTTCCTTCCAGAGACTCTGGGGGAGAATCTGCTCCTGGCCTTCCCCAGCATCCAGGGGCACCTTGGCTCCTGGTCCCCCTCTATCTTCAAAGCCATTACTCACGTCAGTCTGACCTCTACTGCTCCCTCCCAGTTCCTTCTGCCATCCTGACCCTCCTGCCTCCCCTCTGGAAGGACCCCTGTGATTCCAATGGGCCCACCCAGATAATTCAAGAGCATCATCCATCTCAAGACCCTTAATCACACCTGCAGGGTCCCTTCTGCCACATAAGTTCACATACTCACAGATTTCGAATTAAGGTGTGGACCTTTTTTTGGGGGGGGGGGGCGCACTATTCTGTCCATCATACTCTGGCTTCTAGGCTGAGATCAGAAAGGAGGGCTAGGACAGAAGCAAGGAATAGGTGGGGAGACACCTGTAGGTTCCAGGTGCGAGCCAGCGGTGGTTAGGCTGCCATCGTTAATGATGGAAAGGCGGGGTAGCCAGGCTCTACACAGACCTAATAACGTTCCTGAGCACCCTGCATTTTACCCTTTTAAAATGCACAAGTCAGTGATCTTCTAGTAAATTTACCACGATGTGCAAGCATCACCATGAACCCACGTTGGACCATTTTCATCACTCAGATGCGACTCCTCCTTGTGCACATGTTTTGAGGGGCAGCTGATGGCACTTGCTAGTTGGCTGAATGTGGGATATAAGACAGGATTTCAAGGGCGAATCGGGGGCTTCAGAGGATGGAGGCAATACCGAGTCCATGGGACTGGCACAGACAACCAGTTTCAGACACTCAAGTCTGAGATGTTTGGGCAAGGACCCCAAACAAGCAGCTGGTTCTCGCATCTGGAATCAGGTAAGATCCCAGCTGGAGCTAGAAATCTGAATGGCAGCAGAACCAAGCTGGTGTTCTGGGTTATGAATGGATGGGACAGGACCATCGAGATCACCAAGGGAATGTGGGACACCCCAAGGCTGAGATCCAGGAGAGATGAGCTAAAATCTGCCCCGGGGCTGGAGGAGGAGTGGCCAGGGCAGTGGACAGGTAAGAGGAGCATGTGGTTCTGGGACAAGGTTCTTCTAGAAGAAGAGGTCAATCCGGGGGGGGGGGGAGGGGGCATGCAAGAAGAGGGCTAGAACGTGGCCTTCTGGGATTTGGCAACAAGAAGTCATCAGTGAATACAGGGCCCTGTGCTGGAAACCAGGGGAAAACTGGATTATCTGTGGGATGCTGCAGCCCCTCCGGGTGGTGGGGGGTGGGGGGCGCGGCCACACGGCGCGAGCTCGTCTCACCAGCAGATGAGCCACAGGCAGCATCAAAACCAAAGCCTCAGAATCTGAAGCAGGTAAGGGCTCAAGAGGCAGGAAGCTGAAGCACCAACACCTCGACTCAGTCTTTCTAGACCAACACCCCCAAGGGCAGGGACACCGGAAGACACCCCTACCGCAGATGCTGGAACTCTCTCCAGATCTCCACCCCACTGCCACCAACCAACACAGAACTGAGAAAAAAGCTCCAAACCCGCCCTGCCTCCAGCAGCAGCGAGGGAGTGCAGACTGGCCAGGTGACCGAACCAGCGCCCAGCACGGGGTGCTCACGGCGGCAGCCACACTGCGTGCTGTACCAGCCCAGCACAGTCTAGGTCCATCAGAAACCAGCAGGAACAGACAAGAGCCCCTCTGGATGGCAATTTTGGAATGTGAATTAAAATCCCCAATCGATTAATACCTATGCCCTGACCCAACTCAGAAAAGCTGTGCCGTATCTGTATCGTGCACCCAAATTTATTTTTAAAATTTATTTTTAATACATTAAACCTTAATTTGTTTAAAAAGTGAAACACAGAGTCTCAAGTGTTTATGGCTATACATGTGTTCATCGTTCACACAGTTTACGCATTTAGTTCAGACCACCCGGGCTAGCTTCCCCGCTGGTAATCGCAGTGAATAATTTCTACACCACGTTTATGCTTCTTGCCCTACACACACATATACATTCACATTGAACATTCCAGTCAAGAACAGGAATGACATGAATAAGCAGGCCGTGGCAATGACCCTTCAGTGACACAGCCACGTGGGGAGCTGGGTGCCTGAGGGAACAGCGCACTGGGTCACGCCGTGCGAGGCGGTCTAATGCCCACATCTGCTGTGGACCGCGGCCAACCGGAACCTTCCGAGGAAGTGACGGCTTGCTTCATCTAGTGAATGTTAACGCTGTGCTGAACGCTCCTGGGTGAGCACTCAGTGGTTTGTCTTTGAACACAACGGCCTTTACAAAACACAGTGTCTGAGGGTCCTCTCTGTGCAGCGCCGCTCTCTCCACCAGGGTGACACCCACCCTCCCTCTGCCCTTAAACTCCTTCCCCCTTGGGGTGACGTGCTCCTGCCAGGGGCCAGGTCAGGGAGGGCTGCATTGTGGCGGCCCCCACTCAGGAAGTGGCGTGCAGGGGTCCGGCACCAGACCCTGCGGGGTGACCATCCCACATGGGGGCTCAGAACCGGGACAGCACTGTCCCGCAGAGAAGCATCATCTCCTGATATTAGGGGCACTCTGCCCTCTGCCGGCCTCACTCGCGGCGTTCCCAGCAGGTGCAGCACCTGCACGTGAAGAAGGCTCTTCCTGGGCACCCCACATTCTTCAGAATTTCTAAATGCCTCAACCCCTGGTTCGACAGAACAGAAGTGCGCAGCAGAAGATATGTTTAAACGAGTATCCCATTTCATGACATTTCCCCCTCCTGCTGGCACAGAATCTCCACAAGTGGCTCACTAAAAAGCTCTCCTCATGAAAAGAGAACCCCCTTGGCTGCCCCAAGGACAGAACATCTGGGGGCAACCACTAGATATCGTATGGCCCAAGACAGCAGCAGAGACCGGGGCGTCCTCAGCTAGGGTCCCTGGGCCTCGGAGTGGGGACCTGCTTCCACCTGGCTCCACAGGGCCCTGCACACACAGCACAGCACAGCACGAGGAGGTTTCCAGAAACCTGAAGAGCACGGGGCCCTCTTCTCCCCTTAATGATGACCAAACTGACTGGATCTCTAGACCCAACTTTTGGGAACCTTTAGGTCAACTTAAAATTCCTTGCATTTGAAAAGGAAAGGGTAATCAAACAAACCACGATGTGGGGGAAGAAACACAACACCTTCATTTTCTCCCCATTCTCGGTATAAAGCAATACCGTCCAAGGGTCATAAGTCAATCAGTGGTAGTGATGAATGCATTAATTACACGTTCTGAAGAGAATGACCAGAACTAAAAACAAGACTACCATTAACAAAATCAGAAAGTGAAGGAAAGGGGCCGGAGACAGCTTAGTGTGCAAATTATCTAACCTCTGTGGCATCAACAAATACCGCTTAAGCGGCCGTGTCAAGGAAGAGCTGTTTATCTAAACACATGAACTTACAGATGGTCCCATAATAGGATCTAAAAGAGGACACAGCCTTACAAATGGCCAGAAGGACGACACAACTACACACACCGAACCAGAGAAAAGGCCAGAGAAAGCCCATGTGTAAGAAGCCAAAAAAACAGAAGCATTTAATTCAGAAAACAGAACATAAAATTGGATGGAAAACAGAACCAAATACATTCATTGTGTCCCCAAATGTAAATGGGGTATGTTCCCATGAAAATGATCAGATTGGGTAAAAAACCATATATTATGTATAGAGAAAGGAGCCAGAGCTACGAGACTCAAACTGAACAGAAAAAAAAAGGGCACAAGACGCAAATAGTAAGAGAAAGAAATCTAAGGTCAAAATACCACCATCGGAAGATTTAGTCCAAATCTAATGCAAAATAAGGTACAGGGCCATGTCATTAGTCTAAGGTATACGATTTACCACGAGAATACGGCCGTCGTAGAGAAGTGTGCAAACAGAGGACACGCAGAAACCCAGGCAGAAGGGGACAGAAAGACCAAACTGGCTGGAGATGTGGGCTCGCTCCCATGCACGGAGGGCATCGCGGCAGGAAGCACGAACACACAGAAGACCAGAATAACAGAACGAACACTGAGGTACGATACGCTTCCAACTGTGTATCATGAAAGAATTTATGCTTTCTCCTCAAGTCCCTATGGAACATTCACCAAAATCAATACCACATGGAGAACACAGAAAATTTCCAAACACATATAAAACCCCACCCAGTACAGACACTAACCCCTGAGCACACTGCGACAGAATGAGGCATTAACAAAACATGCAGAAACAAAACTACCAAACACCTTTCTCTTAAGTGTTCAAAAACCCAACATGAAAACAAGGAAAGTGCATAGAATAAATAAAATGAACGCATCGCGTATCGAGAATTGCAGGGACTGCCTGAAGTCAAGTTCAGAAAGTAATTCATAGTCTTACGCACTTAAGTAATTAAAAAAAAAAAAGGAATCGAAACAAATAAATTAAGCACTGGACTCAAAAAGTTAGACTAAGAACCGGAAAATTAAACCATATGCTGTTCAAGGAAAAAGAGGAAGAAGATCACAGATTACAGAAATTAAAGGAATTACTAAGTCGGGGCCCCGAAACTCGAGAAACTGATAAAAGTGGCTGGGGGTCCGGGACCATTTGGCAGTGTGGACAGCTCTGGACAGCCCAGGTGCTTTTCGGGGAGGGGGATGGAGAGCATTGCAGCTGAAGAAGGCTTTCAGGAACTAGTCTCAGCATTTTAACCAAACCAAACAAACAAATAACACTTTGATTATGAAAACCTTCAATGGTGTTCAGAACCAGGGAGGAATATGGGAACACCCACGCATGCAGCTTGAACGATTATCAGTATTTGCCATTTTGTTTCATCTATTAATATCCATTTTTTGCAATTCCATGGAATAAAATATCTCAACTTTAAAATGGTAAAAGATGGAAACCGGTTGAGTCATACAGTTTTTTAGAAGTTTCTTCTCATTAAGATTATGAATTTTAAAAATGATATTCACCAAGCTTGCAAAGATGGCATGGCTAGGTCCCAGGTCCCCTTTCACCAGGTCCTCCTGTAGCTGGTGTTGGCGTGCGCCGAGAACCAGCCACGTGAAAACTTCACACGAGAGAAGGGCTAGTTCCACATCTGTTGATACCATCAAGGGTTGCTGGAAACGCATGATAAACTTCAAAATCTCGTTTGCAGCCAAACTCCACATTGGTGGGGAGCCATCTCTAGACTGCCCATACAACTTGGCTACACTCTCTTCTGCTGAGTATTTTTTCCAAAAAGTCCTATTACATGACAAGCTAAAACCCCTGAAGTTCTTGTGGACCCTGAAGAACTGACCCTTTTGTAACAGATGGCTTAAATGGTGTTTTCTTCAGAGTAATAGCTGTGTCCGTCATGCCGGAAGCTTTACTCAAACATGTGTTCCAAATCTGACTCTACAGGACATAAAATGACTTCAGTGCAAGCGGGTCTCCACACAGGCTGCCATCTGGGGGCTCCAGGGACCCCTCCTCTGCAAGGTAGTAGAGGGACACCACCTTGCCACGAGGAATCCTAGTGCAGAAACACATGCAACTTCTCACTTCGATTTTGCTGGCCTTCACAACAGCCCGTGATGTTATTTTAATGGAATCTTGTGTGCATAAGTTCCCGTGAGCTGGCTGTCCCGGCGAGGGTTCTATCTGAAGGGAGCAAAACCATCTGTACTCCTCTGCTCTGTGAGTTAACGATGAAGCAAGTGTTAGATTCTCCCCCACTCCCTATTTCAGAACTATCCTTAAAGCTCTTTAGAAAACGCTTTTAATGTTTCTAATTTTTCTGTATCCTGCAGGAAGAAAAACTGTTTTTTGGAAATATTTGCAAGCTCAAATTGAGCAAGAGCTGTAAATAAAAACCTGGCATATAGTTGGGAGCTTGGCTTTCAAGAAGTGCACAAATGTACTTCCGGGAAACTATAAATAGAACCAGGCTGCGCCCCCCGCAAAAAATGGTGAAATGTCCTTTAAGTTCTCATATATAAATGCAGCTATTAAAGACAAACAAGACTTGCAGAAGTAAGTGATAGATGGAGCAATCCATCTAAGAGTTTGCGATCGCTATTTTATAAAAAAGGTGTTGCTGGACCAGCACTCTAGGATCCCACGCTCACAATGGAAAGGCAGGAAAATGGGAACTGAGGTTGAGCACAGAGGACTCACCCCAAGGGCTGTGCCGTTGGGACCCCCTTCCTCCCCCTGCCCCCGTCCTGGGGGGAGGCGTTCCTGCACAGCCCTTAGCACCTTGCCGAGGTCACCAGCCAGTCCCAGGCCCCCTGCTCCCACCCCATCATCCCCGCCTCCCTTACTGGCCCCACACCCCGGGCCTCCGCTGGGCTCACACTGGCACAGATCACAAGTTATTCTTGGAAAGCCATCCTGATTACCCTAAATTCAGTGGATAAAAATACACCATTTGAAAGTGGGAAATCGTTCCAGTGGTCGAAGAAGGCCACAAATCTCTGTGACCGTCACTGCCGTTGCAGTTACGTAGGGTCAAGGTCACGGAGCATGAAGAAGAAGGTCTTTCAGAGCTCCCTCCTTAGCGACCTCCGGACGTCGGCTTATGTGTTTCACCTAACAGCTAGGAAGCAGCATGGCCCGTATTACCTAACACTGACAGTTGAAATATTTAAAAATAGAAGGTGTTTCTTCCACTTGGCAGAAGAAGAGGGCAGTGAGCAGGCTGTGGGGTTGCACTTCTCGGGGTGAGCCAGCCCCTTCCAGCAGGAGCCCCCAGGGCAGCGACATGCACTCCACCAGGACTTTCTGGACCGGAGGCGCCCTGCCCCACCCCAAGTATCCAACAGGGAATGCAGCACCGTTCCAAGAGCTCTGTGGGTCACGGGCGGGGGGACCACCCAATAGGAGGCTGGAAAGGCGGGGCTTTAGTGTGTGTTGGGGTGGGGGGAAGAAGCGGGGGTTAAGGTTCAGACTTGAACTACACTCAGCCTCTTAAATGCCGTGTAACCTGGGGTCCTGATGGGCGGTGGCTTCTTGCCGTTCTCATGGTGGGGTGAAAGGCCCCGCAGCATGTGATCCTAGCAGGACAGCAGGGGACAGGCGGGGACAGCACCCGCTGCTGCCATGATCACCAGGCCTGCTGTAAGGGCTGGCGATCCCGTGCCGAGGCGTAAGCCTGCTTCTAGCCTGCAGACACTACAAAGTACGATCTGGGAGAAAATGCACCGGTAACTCTCAGCAAACAGCGTCTACTAAACAACTATGAACAATGTCTACTTTACAGACATCACACGGAGATTTCATTTCCATACCGTCTGTATGCCGATGACTCCTGATGTTAGGGCCCCAGCCTCAGCTGCCCCCCGTGTTGGGGCTCATGTTCACACCTGCCTTCTCAACACCGCCAATGGGGCACGACTTTTCAACAGTCCCCTCAAGAGTGGCTTCATCCGTGTTCCCACTAAATTCACGGCAACTCTGCCATGCACGTGCTCAGAGCCCAGACCGCAGGGTCATTCTCACCTCTTCCGCTTCCTTCAGGGCACGCCTGCGCCCCCAGTGAACCCCACGTATGTCCAGTATTTCTAGACTCTAAACCATGTTCCCCATGCTCGCTGCCTCTACCCTGCCAGAGCCAGGGCCCTGCCCCTCGCCCACCCCACATGTCCGTCACTGTCTGTAGCACGAGGCAGGGGTGTCACCCCTCCACTCAGCACCTCAAGGAGCTCTCCACTCTCTCGAGGACAAAGCCCTACCTTGCAGGATGGCTGCAAGTCCTCGCGGCCCCACAACCGCCCCAGCTCTTGCCAAGAACGCTCCTCTACTCCTGCCCCCCTCTCGCCCCAGGCACACCCACTCCGGCCTCTGCACCGGGCCACTCGGCACCAGCAAGTCCTGACCTGCCTACCCTCTGCCCCTGATGAAAATGTCCGCATCTCTGAGCTCCTGCCCCTGCCCTGCTTCCTGGCTGTAGTTCATTCACCGTGCGTGTGGACTGGCTGCCCTCTCCCCCAGGATGAGCTCTGCAAATAGGAGGGATCCTTGTTTCATTCCTAAGCATATGCATCCCGAGTGCCAAGGGCAGAACCTGGCACCTAGACGGCCCCATCACTACGAATGGGTGCACGAGTGAGCGAAAGGATGAGCCCTGCGCCAGGACAGCAAGGCCTTCCTGGGCCACTTTATGGGCAATTGTAGAAACCCACAGCCAAGAATGCCATCTGTCCTTCCTGCTTTTCCCTCTGCAGCACTTCTAACATCCCAATGCTCCACGTAACTCAGTGCCACCGAGCTTGATTCGGTGGGCACATTCGGAATCCAGGGCCCAGCACTAGAGAAGACAGCTCTCCTCAAGTACATCCTGAAGACTCGCAAAAATGGACCAGAAAGCAAACCTAAGCAGCTTCACAGGCATGGTCATTTCCAGCCAAGATACACTAGGTGAGGAATCAGTAATGGAAGGATATCTTCAAAAACTTCATACCTTCGATGAAATACACTTCTGAATATCTCATTTCTTCCAAGAAAACAGAACCATCAAACAAAATTTAAGGAAGCTACAAATTAAATACTTCAAATGAGAACTTAGCCCTTGTGCCCGCAGAGAAGTGTGTAAACGTGCACGCTGACATCCGAAGGAACAAAGGTTAAAAATTAACGTGTCCCACGTTCAACCTGGGGGTTTAGAACACGAATATCCGAATGACGCCCCCAAGGAGCAGAACAGAGTTCTAAGGCTGGGCGTCAACAGGCCAGGAACTGACTGTGCGTCAGAGGACGGCAGAGGCAGAAGCTGGGTCTTTGACGGGCGGTGAACACACGCAGCTCACAGGACACGCAGCGTGCCCTTGACTCCAACACCACCACGCCCACCCGACCCCCGTGTTCCTCCTGAAAACGTCTAGACCCTGGCTCCCTGCAGAGCCACCCATGCTGTGGGGCTGGCCCGGGAGCTGAGGCAGGACAGCCACGCGGACACCCGGGTCCCCTCGGTGGGCCTGCCACACGGACGGCCACACACAAGGCTTCCCTGAGGCATCCGCGGCCCGAGAGGAGCACCAGCCCGTTCCACGACGGCTCCAGACAACAGCAGCGGCCCCCACCTGCCGCCTGGCCTCCCGCTCCTGCCCGGCTCCCCTGGGCCGCTCGGGAGCCTCCTGGAGGTACAGATGGTCTGGGTTTGGGTCGACAGCACCCCGGGCAGCCGGCACTGCTGTGAGGCTCCCCACATGGGCACTTCTCCGTCAAAGACGGTGGCTGCGGCATGACTGAAATGCGCAGTAAACAGGACCACTGGAAACGAAATCCTGTCCCAGGCAGAACGTGCGCAAGGCTGGGGAAGGTTGGCAAGGCCGCCTGCCTGACCCTGGCTGAAGGTCCCGAAGACCCCCGTGAAGGCTCTGCAGACTCTCTGGGCTCGTGTCCCTCCCCACCGCTGCCTGGATGTGTGGGACACAAAGCTGGTGAGAAAAGACAAAAGCACAAATGTCGGACGGCTCAGCCAGTCCTGGGCACGTGTCTGCGATGGGTGACGCTTCTGATCACAAACACCACAAAAGTCGGCCTTGGGAAAAACCCTTCCTTCTACCTAATAATCTCCTTCAAATATCCAGGAGGACAGTGAGGGATGTTCCCCACTTTCTTCGTCCACGCAGATCCTAGGGTCACTGCAGCCATCACCACATCTGGGCTCGTGTGGACGAGCGGCTGAGAGCATGGACATGGCGGGCTGCACAGGGGTGGCCTGGTGGTCTACCCCAGGATGTGGCAGCCCAGGCCCGCACCCTCCCAGTGAGGCTGGCAGGACTGATGGATGATGTGGCCCACGCGGGGCAGCGGAGCCCCCAGCTGCCAGGACCAGCCACACCCTGGAGGGTTCCCCCCCCGGGTGCCCTCTCCCAAAGACGAGCAGATAGTGGGGTCACGGGACCGCCCAGAAAACTATCCCCTTGCAAGGCAGAGCCCAAGCAGATAGACAACTGTTTCCAAAGCCCAAATCCACAAGGCAGACGGTAGACCACATCGTCACTCTGAGGGTAAATGTCACTTCCTTTGCAGCCGTGCCTCGGCCCTCTGCCGGCTCTGTCCTTGAAGACAGTGGCATGCCAGGAGGAGGCCGCTGGGCCAGGTCCCACGCCCAGGTGGGCAGCAATGAACGGGGACTTCTGCCACATTCGGCACTGAAAACCTCAACGCATGTCCCTCTCTCCAGAGTTTCCCAGCATTCCAACGGCATCCCTGAGAGCCTGTCTGGGGAGGTTCGAGTGCACATACAGGGAAGCACAAGCAAGAAGATGAGAGAGGAAGGAGGGGTCAGGTGGTGAGTGATGGGGACCGAGGGTGCCTGTTCTCTCTCCTGCCCATGCAGGGCCTGCGGCCAGAGAATCTGAGAAGCGCCAGCGCCCTGTGTCAGCCACAGCGCCGTGTGTCCCCTGACGGCTCACAGCTCTGGGACACGGACAGTCCAGGCTGCAAGCTCCCATCCTGCTGGGCCCCCAGTGCTGGGGGGTACGGCCCACGCTCCATCACCTACGAAGGCCAATGTCAGTGAGTGCCATGGGCGCAGTGGAGGGAGAGGGGCTGGGTTCACGGGACAGGAAGCAGACACAATAGAGCGAGGCCTGAGGCACAAAAGCACAAAATCCAAAACTTTATACCATAAAGGACCATACTCAGGAAATAATCCATCTTCTCTTCTGTAAATTCCACCCACCAGTGAATTCATCGGACTCCAAGAAAAGCAGCAGGGCTGGTGGGTAACTTGGGGAGGTGTGTGTAGGAACTGGCCGGGCGCTGTGGTCCGTGATCTGAAGAGCCTTTGTCCCTCTTCTCCCTAACGCTCAGGCCTCTGGGCAGAGGGATAGCTCCTGTGAGCACGCTTGGAGCCTGTGTCCCTGGGGCCCCTGGGGACTCGCGCTGCCACGCTCTTCACTTCAGGTGAAGCCCCTGAGGTTCTTGTGCATGGCAGTCGGCACAAGCCCGCTGATTCACGGCTCCGGGAGTCCTCCTCCGGGGCCCACCCCATTCACCATTGAGTAGGTTTGGGTACCTGATGCAGGAGAAGGCAGACACGGCTCCAACTTTATCAAACACAGAGCTAAAGCCCAGGTAGACCGCAACCCTCACAGGAGACATTCTCCACATAATTCAGAGCATTTCGGTGTCAGGTTCCCTGCATGGGCTGGTTTTGCTGCCTTTCAAACAGGAGTCCCAGGGTTGCCATCACAAAGGCTTCTGGGCTGGGGGAGAGGGAGGTGGTCACCCTGGAGGAGCAGAGCAGACGAGAGCCTGGCTACCGCCGACAAGAGGGTACGGAGCAGAAGACGCTGGAGAGCCGAGGGACGCCGCGGCCAGGCTGAGCGGTCACGTGACGCCAGAGGCCACCCAGGCTCAGAGGCCCAGCCGCTGCTTGAGGCTGCACAGCCCGAGTCAGGCAGCCCTGCAGAGCCGCTGGGCCCCAGGCCTGACTCGGCACTCACTTCTTTCAGTCTGGAATGCAAAGTGGGAGCACAGGAGTGGAGCAAGGAAGGGAAGGAGCAGGACAAACGGACACTCTGTGCGTGTGCCCCATGAGATGCTGCTCCTGGCACAGCGGCGTTCCCGTGCGCGGACTGCCCCCAGGAGGGCACAGACCTGATTAAAGGGTGGGGAGGAGCACACCGCATGCAGAGAGCCAGGCTGCTCTGGCCAGTCGCAGGGAGATGGGCTGGGAGCCCAGAAAGGACTGAGAAAGGAGGTACTCGGGGTGGGCAGGCCTTGGAAGTACAGCTTTCCACAATTCTGACTGGTGAGGACCTTCGGCCACAGAGGGGAAAGTGGAATTTGAGGGTTCCTCGGCAGCACGTCTAGGGAAGAAGGCAGTGACGGAAGCTGGACGGCGCAGGGCAGCATCCTTCTGTCCAGAACGACTTCCCAAAAGTGACTCCGAGGCCCCTGCGAACAGCTCCTATTGCACGCCGCACAAGCACACGTGGATGAGGCTGCAGTCCCCTTGGGGGTCGAGGCTACATGGGCCACAGGCTCCTAAAGCGGGCCTAACCTTACGTCAAGGCTGCTCACACAGGTTCTCGGGCGAACCTGGGGAGGGAGGGAAGTGGGAGACTTCTCAACATCTGTTTAGGCTGAGTGGGTCGAACGGTGGGATTTTCGCCCCTCAAGTTTTCAAACTGCAGGGTTTGACTTTGTATCTTTATGTTCTAGATTTCGTTTTTCCTCCAAACCTGAAAGCAAACGAGCAAGCAGGAGGAGCACAGCAGGCCCCCCACGACGCTGGGGCACATGCTCATGCAGCGTGGCCGATGGGCACGGGGTGCCCCACACGCACCTGCGTCCGCGGGCAGGACGGAGCACGTTCCCCGCGGCACAGCCTCCTGCCTGAGGGAGTGACAATGGCGCCGGGATGAGGAAACCAAGGAGGGTGGTGTCCGTCCTGCCAGCCCGGCTGGCACTTGGGCAGGAGCCACCCACGGCAGCATGACCCTTTACCGTCCTTTGCCGCACCCCATCCCAAGCCCGGAGAGCCCAGCTTCCCATCACACGCACACGGGGAGCGGCACCTGAGAATTATCTCGGGGGCGTGGTTCCCAGGGGAGCCACTGCTTAAGGCAACTCATCACCTCAGGTGCCAACAGGGAGGTTTTCTGGCGCTTTCCTGGGCTCATTAGGGGGTCACGCATGTCTCATATTTGCTTCTACCGCATCAGATGCGTTTTCTCTCACCAAAATTAAACAACAGTATAAGAAACATGCCTGGGAGGCAGCAGAAGCTTCTGGCACCAGCTAGCCTCCCACAGCTTCTGCTCCAAAATTCAAGAGGATGGTCAAGAACTCCAATAACCCCTTGACAGTGTGGGGGTCAAATACCTTTTAAGATGTGGGAATCCACGGCTAAAGCTAAACCTCACTTTCTTCTTAGTTTGGGTAAGTTCTCTCGAGTTCCTGTAGTTTCTTCAAGAATCCACATTTTTCTTTTAAAAACTGTACTTTTGTTAAACTGTTAGCCTCAAACAGAAACCTGCCTGACTGGGCCACACATGCTTCAGGGGCACACATATGGAGGGTGGTGCTGCCTGCATCCCACACCGCGGAACATGCTGGAGCTTCTCCTGCGCACAGCTCCCATCCCCAGAGTCAGCCGCCACGTTCCCCCGGGCGCGGGGGTCACAGCACTGTCAGCGGTGGTCTCTCCTCCAGCAGTACAGAGCAGAGGAGGTCCTGCCCCATAATTACATGCTGGGTGTCCTGAGAGAGCGCTCCTGCCTCAAGAATCCCCGTCCCCTCTCCGTGAGGCGGAGGTGCTCAGGGCAGCGAGGACACTCTGCTGCCGTGATGAGTACATGCGTGATGGACAGCAGCCCCTGAGCATGCCATCAGGTCAACAGTGTTTAATATGTGCATCCTGTTCTTTTGTTGGTAAAGATTTTATTTATTTTAGAGAGAGAGAGATAGCGACACAGATAGTGAAAGACCATGCGCAGAGGGAGAAGCAGGCTCCCCACTGAGCAAAGAGCCCGACACAGGACTCGATCCCAGGACCCTGGGACCACGACCTGAGCCAAAGGCAGACGCTTCACCGACTGAGCCACCCAGGCGTCCTGTGCACCCTGTTTCCCTCCACTTTGCTCCTGGATGACGGAGGCACTGTTCTCCAACCCCTTCACTCAATCAAGGCTGCTGAGTGTCCACACTGTGCAGAGCCGAGTGAGCTCCGCTTCCAGTTCTGGAAGCCAACTCCCAACACGTGGGGTACCATGTCTCTCTTCCATAATAAACACACATTGTTTTTATAATCAGAGGGAAAAGTCTTGTTACTTCAGAAAAATGACAATGATTCACAAATGAGTTCCTTAAATGTCTCTCAAGTCCCCTATAGCCCAGACACCTGGCTCAGGTGGCTGTATGATCCAGGGGCATTTCTCACTCCCCTCAAACTCAACATCTCTCCCCACCTGAGCCGATGAAGTGGCTTCCACAGGACTCCGGCTCAGCCACTGTGTCGGCGCCCCAAGTCCCCAGCCGGGAAGAAGAAGGACGGCCTCCAGGAAGGGGTAACAGGTGTAACACATCCATAACCCCGTTACTCCACTTCTTCAAGAAACAAAGGAATGGGATGCTAACCGGGCGTCACAGTAATAAGAGCGGTTCTGTGTGAGGGGTGGGGAAAACGGTTGCATGGTTTCTCGTTTATGATGCAACTATTTTACAGTTACAGATTTGAAAACAAGGAAAAGAAAACAAAAAGAAGGAAAGGCTTGTTTACACAGAAGAAGTTACGGGGGGGGGGCGGTTAAGAAATCAGAATTAACCCAAACTAAATAGCATTTTGGCTTTTTTCTTCTATAATACAGACTTTCCTACCATGAAACATCATTCTTGTATGAATTATTCCACGTCTCAATCGAAGATGGTGCACAAATAAAAGACAGGACTAGTGCTTTCTATCTGACGTCAGACTGCATAAGGACTGACTGCATGTAAAGAGAACCAGTATCAGATGGTGCCATTCACAAGCAGAACGGCCCAGCAGTGGGACTAGACCAACAGTGGGGAGGGCCGTCTGCGCCCTTCCCCACTCACAGTACGAGTTTCCATGTGAAGGCTGGAGTCATTCCTGCAAATCATACACGTATGGGTTTGTTCTCACACTGCCGAGCGTCATGAGGGTGGTCAAGGTCAAACTCAACTGTGAGGAAATCTCCCGGGGCAAACTGGGATTGACAGAAAAGTACGTTGAAGAACGTTTCGACTCCTTATTGTGACGATGTGGCTGTAAAGAAGTTTTCACATTAAGTTTCAAGTTCTGTTTTCTTGTAGGATGTAGTTTCTGGTGGGGTGGAATGACCAAGCACCGAGTGGTGAAGAAGGCCCTTCACAGAAGCAGCCCTCGACGTGCAAGCTTTGTGACCGTCACACCTACCAGCACGCACGCACCTCCTTCCTTGCCAGCCGCCCACGGGCGTGGGCAGCAGACGCTGACCGCAGGTGAGGCAGGAAACGCAGTATTATCCAACTCTGACCAGTGGGGATCTGGCGACCGGGAAGTTAAATGACTTGCTTCAATGTCATAGGGGCACGCTCCCCAAGGCACCATTTCTCAAGTTGGGTGGGCCCCCTCAAAGAAGAGGCCCATCAGGACCATCCCAAGATCCTGAACCGGCTCTGTCACAGTTAAGTCACATGCCATTGTCAGTGTGTCTGTCAACGGGACATGAAGAGATGACATCTATCCGGGAACTACTAAAAATCAGACACATATATGTGATCCTCTTAAGAATCCTGCAGAGAAGGCATTATTATCCCCATCCACAAAATGAACGATCAGCCTAATAAGGTCAGGCCTCAGGACGAATCTGAAGTCCACGGGCGGTCTCACACTAAGCCAGGGGAGTCCTTTATCAGGTCTCAGCAGGCCGTGTGTCCCCCCCAAGCCAGAAAATTAATCCGGAGCCCACCTCTTTCTGGTCCACTTGGAAACAACACATACTTCCATGGCCCATGGGGCTGTCTGGAAAGTCTCTTCTTCTGCCCCACACCTGGGGGAGCACTAGGAACCTGCCTTAATATGCCCAACCACGCAAGGATTCCGTGTTTAAGCAACGGTAACACTGGCGAAGTGAACTCAAGAGGAAGTGAAAGTGGGCATGGTTTACTTTACATGGGCTGAAATTAAAACCTGAGTGTCTCACAGGCGATTTGGAAGCCTCCTTCCCTGAACCTGGGGTCAAAGTCAAGGCGTGCGGGAGGAAGGTGGAGGAAAGGCGTGAAAACAGAAGACAGAGTGGGCTGTGAGCATCCTGGGGGGCGGCCAGGCGAGCGCCGGCCCCAGGGACATGGAGCGCCAGAGCGCCATCCAGGGGCCTTTGCAGAGAAGTAACAGGAGCTCCGCGTGTGGGGAGATGCCAGGACCGAGCCTTGGCAGACCGCGGAGAATCGCTGTGCGAAGAAGGACTTCCCTTCCTTGACACTTCCAGCCTCTGTGTAAGGGGACCGGGGAAGGCGAGGCAATGGGTTGGTCTGATGGGGGCCAGGCCCACCATCTCTCCATCCCGGCCGGCGCTCGCGGAGGGGGTGGGCAGGGTGGCACGCAGGAAGGCTGGGGTCCAGGAGATGCCGCAGAGCCAAGACCACCAAGATAGAGGCCTCGGTGCATGGTGAAGGCAAGGGTCCAGCAGTGTGGTCTTGAAACGCGGGCTCAGGACTCTACGGTGCACTCACACCCAGGCCTTGAGGGGCTACTCCTCTCAATAAGGCCGAGCGGCCTGCACAGGACAAACGGTGCCCAGGCTGTGAGCTAACATCCTGGAGGACACTAGATGGGGGCAGGGGGAAGTGTTTTACAGAAAAAGAAAAAAAAAATGTTTCCATGGCCATCTAGATTTGGAAAACGTTGCTTAAAGCGTGCTACTTAGAAAGATTGCATATGGAATGAAAAACATAATCACAGCTGATGTTCTTTTGCTAATAAAAAAAAAAGGAAAAGGCGCTGGGGAGACAAGGTGACTGACAGGCCTCGGCCATGAGAAGCCTGGGCCGAGGCGAAGGTGTGACCTGCCCGCCGTCCCGGGGCTACCAGCAGCCTGACCACGCCAGGCAGGGAACGTGTGGCCGCAGCTCAAGCTCAGAGCTTTTCCCCACAGATCCTCCTATGGATCAGGTCTGGGGTTACATCTCAAACGAGCAGCTGGCACCTTTGGGAAGAACACACCCTCTGGAGCTCAAGACAGAAAAGAACCCCACTTCTCTGCCTCTTCAGGAGCATCAAGCTGATGCCCGATTCACTTCCACGACGGACAGCCCATTTCACCCCAGGAGCAGAGCACAGGGGTCAGAGGATCTGATGGCCCACACTGCTCCCCCCAGAGCCCCCCAGTGTGGTGGGGCCTCCAAACAGCCCTTCGGGTGAGCCCGAGCCCCCCAGGCCGAGCGTGCTGACTTACCTGTGCTGGGCATGTGGTTCACGCGGGCAGGGTTCAGCAGCTCCACGGGCTGGTCTCGGCCAGAAAGTCCATCTGGAGGACAGAAAGCACCAGGCTTCAGAAAGGGCTCTCATTTCAATGCAAATACTTCACACTCAGAGTCTGTAAGGAGACTCCTCGCGAACAATGGAAATGCGTGTCCTTCTTTTAAAGGAGAACAGGTTTGGTGCCATCACACATTATTTTTATTTGCTGAATCAGAAAATGAAAAGCCCCTTGTAGAACAACCAAAATAGTCCCCGAGCGAAAGATGGCCAACAGCAACTCTGGGCCGACGACATCTATCTGGCTTGGCCGTTCGGGCTCACTTCTGTTTAGCGGCCACGTTATACCTATTGTGTTTGTCAGAGTGGCTTTTCTGCAGAGGCCACAAGCAGTAAGAGGATCAAAAAACAAGAGCCACTCCTCCTCTTCCCAGATGCTGACAGACGGCCTGGGGTGTTAACAGGAACAGCCCTGGGAGGCCCAGCCGAAAACAGCTGTGGGGGTGCCTGGGGGGGGGCGCTCAAAGGAAACGAAGACACCCAAACACACTCTCAGAAGAATACTTGGCCAGGTACTCACAATGTAAAGAATCATTTCTTTAAATGCACTTTCTGCCTGGATTCGGGCCCTGTTTCTATCTCTCCAGGCTGAGTGCAAAGATGGAGCTGGAAGCCGGCCACCACCTAAACCCGGAGCAGGCTGCTTTTAGACTGCCTGAGATTTTCCATTTTCTCTCAGATAGAAAAGAAAGAAAACTCTGGCAAAACTTCCAGGAATCACACTTTTGGTTTAAAATTAGCTCCTGACAAGTGGTGTAAACCGGCCTGCAGTGACAGGCGCGTCATGAGGACGCTGACGTGGCGGTCACTCTCGTGACTGACTGAAGGAGAAAGCGCCGGTTTCACAGAGTGGCCACGAGCTCCCTGAGGCCGAATTTCAAATCACCACAAAGCAAATAACATCAGATCTACGGACTGCACTAGAACCTCACTTTTCACCCCAAATGGGTAACCCCTTGCACACCTGTCACATGTAGTGTTACACAACCCCCGTGCGTCTCTGAAAGTGTTCACAATCCAAGGACAAAAAGCATCACCCGGAGGAGATCCAAACGTGAGCTCTTGAGATCTGAAGACCCCCAAGGAAGTGAGGGAAAGGCGTGGGAGGCCTTCTCAGGGGAATCCACCACGGGGCATCTGAGACTCGTCTCCCCAAACCAGTCACGCATCCCAGCAGTTACTAGCCATCGCCAGGCACCTCTGGGGCTGAGACAGTCCAGGCTGCCTGAGTGAGGAGGACCGGCCGGCCGGGTAACACCCTGGAAGCGAACACCAGGCCCAAACACTCACCCTGACTGCGTGCACGAGGGCTTCTGCCACGGACCAGGACCACCCCCGACAGCCCAGGTGCCGACCTGTAAGCCTATCACTATGCCGCATGAGCACCTGCACTGCCATTCAGAGAGAGACCTGGAGACTAATAGAAAAGCACTTTGGAACCTTTTTTCCTGAAAATAAGTAAGTGAAATTCATTTTGTTTATAAATAAAGTTAAAATTTCATTTTCAAAAATACAAGATTCATAAAAGTATATTTTCTAAAAAATCTGAATCCCACTGTAAATACTTTCAGAAGGCCCCTCTGAAAATCCTAATCTAGCTGCTATTTTTCAGTGGGCAAGGGTCAGGAGCAAGGTGTTCGGAAAACCATCCCATTCGGGGCTCTGCAACTAGGTTCAGAAGAGGACCTCAGCTTCCAGCTGAGTGAAGGCTCCAGAACAAGAAACAGTTTAGAAACCAAGAAGCCAGCAAGGTTTCCTGAGGAAACTCCGAATTCCGGGAGCAGTTAGTGGCCGCGCCAGGCCAGCATCCTAGCTTATATAAAGACCTTTCCTCGAGTTTGGGATTGAGCTGTGTATGTCTGGCCCAAGCCCCAAAGGTCTAATTACTCCAAAACCAAAGGCATAAATGATGCATCATAACACGTTACTTTTATCCACACTAAAGTGGGAAGATGCATCAAATCTCAGTGCAATCAATTCAGAGTATAAGTTAAAAAGATGTGTGGTTATGTGTACGCAAAAGTATCGCCCGTGTGTTTTATTTATTTATTTTTTAAGATTTTATTTATTTATTTGAGAGAGAGAGAATGAGAGAGAGCACATGAGAGTGGGGAGGGTCAGAAGGAGAAGCAGACTCCCTGCCGAGCAGGGAGCCCGATGCGGGGCTCGATCCTGGGACTCCAGGATCACGACCTGAGCCAAAGGCAGTCGCTTAACCAACTGAGCCACCCAGGCGCCCGCGCCCGTGTGTTTTAAATCAAGGTATGGCTTTGCTGAGTCGGCTCCTGCACAGAATGTCTGGACGCTGGACTGGGGTAGCCTTACTGAATGGCCAGCACACAGGTACGTGCTTGCTGACCCACCAGAACACGCTGCCGTGTGATGGGGGCACACTTTGTTCTGCGGGCTGGAAACGCTGGGGCCTGGGGCCTGAAGCGTGGAGGGGGGCACAGCCTATGGCTATGAGGCGCATCCATGTCTTTCTTCCCCCCCTCCCCTGAATTCACAGGGTCTTCTGTGGAACCCACTGAGAAGGTCAAGCAGGCACCGGACACATGGGCCAGGAGAACCCGGGAGAGGTCGTGAGGCACACAGAGGAGCCCCGCACGGCTGCCACCCCAGGACAGGGGAGCCCCCCGCTGCCCCACCCCAAAGAGCTCAGCCAGCCCGCGCTTGCGCAATGTGGAGACTGAAGCAATTTCTGTGACAACTGCCACATCATCCATAACACAGAAAACCAAAACCTCACTAAATGAAAAGGTCAACACCTTCCCTGATATATATAATTAAAGAGGATCTGCACTTTAATGCTGCACAAAAATGCACCAATAAAGATACTACATGAAAAATCCACACACAGGTTACCTAACCAAATGGGGAGGAGAGTGTGAGGGCAGGAGTGGGGGCAGGGAGGGGGGAGGGCAGGGAGGGCAGGAAAGAGGAAGGGAGGGCAGGAGGGAGGCGGGGAGGAAGGAAGGGGAGGGGAGAGGAAGAGAGGTCAGAGGAGGGAGAAGAGAGAAGAGAGAGGAGGAGGGCAGGGGAGAGAAGGGAAGGGAAAAGGGGAGGAGGGGAGGGAAGGGGAGAGCACAGGGGAAGGGAGGGGAGGACTTGCATACAGGACTGGGAGAGCCTCCTGTCCCCGCCTCACACACTACAGTCCTACCTGGTGGGGACCAGAGAGCAGCTCATTAAGGTGAAATCTGCCCTTCCCTGAGGGTCTGTGACACTGAGCATCTCCCCCCACCCTCCGCCCACGCACTTACTGACTGTTCTTAATTCAAGTCTTGGGCCCCTTTTTAAAAAATTAGGTTGTCTTTTTTCTCCTGATTCAGGGGAATTCTTTACAAATTCTGACCATGGATTCTCTGGCAGTTACATGGGACAGACACCATCTCGGAGATGGCCTTTCTTGACGGTCCCATCCATCAATCCTTTTGTAGCTTCTGCTTCTCATGTCAGGTTGAAGAAAGTCTTCCCTACCTGGAGGCTGCAAAGATATTTTACCGTACTGTCACCTGCAGGTCCTGTGGCCTTGCCCTTCACGTGTCTCTCATCTCATCTCTCTGCTCTTGACTCTTGTACACGGTGTGAGGTGGGGGTCTTTGGTTTTTTCAATGAGAACAGCCAAAGGTCTCATCAATGTTAGTAAGACATCTTACTTTCACTGCTGGTCAGCACACGAGTTCTGTCAGACATCAAATCTCTGTCCTATTGGCCAATTTGTTTATACCTGTGCAAATAATCATACTGTCTAACTGATATCATTTTACAATAACTCTTAATATCTAGCAAGGCAAGAGTCCCTATTTTCTTCTTCAGAACCATCTTGGGTGATGTGGGTCCTTTACCATATAAGTTCTAGAATCAGCTTGTCTTCCAAAAGACAGAAAGACAAAAGGAGAAAGAAAAAGAAAAAGAGAGAAGGGGAGGGGAAGAGTGGGAGGGGAGGGGAGGGGGCTAACTAACTCTCTGGGACCATGTAGGTACCTAGAATTGGGAGAACAGAATCTTAGCAAGATTACACCTTCTAATCCGTGAACATGGAATATCACTTCACTTCATTTCTATCAAAGATGTTTTAGAATTCTGAGTGCAGAGGTATTAAACATCTTTAGATTTATTCCTAGATGTTTGGTATTTTAAGTAACATATTCTACACAGTACTGTAGATTTAAATCACCGCATGTGGGTTTTTCATCCCAGCACCTCGCCGAACTCATTCATTCGATCCTTTATCTGAAGTGGATTTTCCACCTGCAGGATCGTGTGTCTATGACAGTGACAGTTTGGTTCTCCTTTTCTTTCTTTTTCTTGCCTTATCCTGTTGGCTAGGACAGATGCTACATCTGCACAGAAACACTGAGAGACACCTGGCGCTGTTTCTGATCTCACCCCTTCCTCCTCCTTGCGTTTCCCTGTGTGTGAGTGCAAGCCTCCCAAACCAAGGGCTCTCGGCGACCCAAGTATGAATGCCAGGAAACTCTCATAAAGGTAAAATAATGTGATAAAATACATCCTAAACTGTGCTTAGGGTTGCTCATCTGGTGTAGGTGGGAGAGCGCCATGGCAGGGCGGGCTGAGGGGGCACTGTGCCACCTCCCAGCTCCTGGACGGCAGTGGCCCCTCATCTTCAGGCACAGCTGGTTTTCAGACACTCGGTAGTGGGGTCCGAGGCCTCTGGCAGCAGTAATAATGCCAAGTCTTCATTCCAGCCAATTTTCCTACCCATTTTTATTTTTTCATACAAACTTATTTTAGAACAGTTGTGGATTTACAGAAAAATTAAAAATAGCAGAGTGTTCTCATATACCCGCTTCCCCCACGATGGACATCTTCGACGAGGATGGCGTGTCTAGATCTGGTTAACTGAAGCCCCCCGTGTATTCCGGGTTCCAGCCCCCAACCCAGGATCTCACATGACCCCGAGGTGTCCCATCTCCTTAGGCTCCTGCCCTTGTTCTTAATGACAGTGACAACGTGAGGGAGTGCAGGTCAGGCACTCTGCTGAATGTCCCTGGGCTGGGACTTGTCGGATGCTCTCCTCATGACCGGACTGGGCTGCATGTTCCTATCATGTGACATCGCACACTACCAACGGGACCCATCGCCGGGGTCGTTGGCGTCGGTCCCCTGGCCGGCGTGTGTCTGTCAGGCCTCCCCACTGTAAAGGTGCTTGTTTGATTTCCTGTCTACACAACGTTCTCTTAAATGAAGCCACTCTCTGTAGCCCGCACTGCCAACAATGGTATCAGCTACCCTTCCACATCCACTTCCCAGGATCCGGGTGAGGGACACGCTCCCAGGGACGCGGCACGGAGCACCAGACACGGAAGGCAGCCCAGCCTCTGGGTCCCCACGGAGAAGGCAGGAGCGAGGTGCGCGGGGCCGGGCACCACCAGCTTGGTTCAAAGCCCGTTCTGCCTATACCCAAGGCGTGACCCCGCGCTCCTCCATCTCATTTCTCAGACCCGGGGCGCATCCCTGAGGCAGGAACAGCAACAGGCCCACCCTGGAGATGTGCTGAGAATTAATTCTGTGTCTCAGGGGCCACCCTGGGCCTGGTGAGCAGTCATCAGATTTTCTAGTAGTGAGAATGACAGTATTCCTTTCCTTTCCTCTGTCCCCTCCCATCATCTAATCCGGTGTGAACTCAAATCTAACAGGGAACATGCTAGAATGTATGCCAGGGGAAGGGGTTCTTCCCTCGAAAATGCCTGAGCTCCAGGATGAGTGTTGGCTTTTGCTCTGCTGCTGCATCCGCTACGGCTCCCGCGCACGCCGCGATGAGCAGGAGGCTCCGGGGGGAGAGGCAGCCCTGCTTCCTGGGTGCGGGCCGGGCGTGCTGCCACGGGGGGCCGCGACACGCCGTGTTCTGAACGGGGCCGCAGCCCGAGGAGGCGGCCGGTGCTCTTCCTGCCCTCTCGAATCCGGAAGCACGTGCGCCTCGAGGACAGACTGGTGCCGGGGGGGTAAAGGAGGATAAGGACACCGACTGAAGGCCCGGGACTGATGCTGAACGAGAGAAGCCCAGGTTTCCATAAAAGTGAACTTACTGAGAAAAGTCACATCCCTGACACTTGTGTTGGGGGGTGTGTGTGTGTGTGTGTGTGTGTGTGTGTGTGTGTTGGTATGAAACTCAATGCAGGAAAAACGCTTTGAAGAAATAGGTAAGCCTTTGTATGGGAGACCCAAACTTAGGAGGGTCTCTTGCCCGGTGAAGGATGGCTTGCCTTGTGCCCAGAGTGAAGATGGAAGAAATCCCGGTCTGCGTGGAGGCCTGGCAGCAAGGAAGACAACTTCTGGCCTCCAGCACACAACACTGCAGGAGAGGTGCACGACTACGCACCAGCCCTCACATACAGTGTAAGTCAGGGTGGGATCACTGGGGTCTGGATTCAGTGGACAACGTGCCTTCCTACACTGCTGACATGAAGCAACCATTTCCCTGCACCCAACCTGAGAGAGCTGCACAATTACCACACTGGACATTGGACCCCCTTGTTCATTTAAATTATAAAAGGGGCCTCACTACAGGGAAATGTCCCACCGCAGAGGCGGAAATGATGCTTGAGGGCAGCAAAATACTCAGAATCTCCCTGGGGCCCCCCGCTTGACCTGAGCCACCCCAGTAGGGCCTCCAAGCTCCACCCCAGGAGGACTTGGCCTGCCAGCCTCCCTCCTCCTTTGCTGAGTGTCCTGCCCTCCTCTGGGAACCGCCTGCCCGCCCTCCACAGACCACATCCAGCAGTGCCTGAGTCCAGGGCAGTCGGCACCACTCAGATGCCCCACAAACTCAGGGAGACCCAACAGGCAGTCCCCGGTGAGTCCTGCTGACAGCCCCCAGCAGCCCGGCCCACCATGCACGGTCCTGAAAAGTACCAAAGGTCTGCAATAAAGCTTGTGTCTCTGCCCATTAATGTGAATTAAACTTTAATGCATTAAATCTTGTGGATTCCTGAGGCATGTCCAACATTAGTTTATGTGTATTTATCAGAAAACAATGAAGATGGAAGATGCAATCTTTCTCCTTAGCAATATCTCTTCCTTTAGGAAGATCGGGCAGACCTTTAAAACATCAAGGCTCATCTGTGAAGTATTCTCCTCCCTCACCTAAAAATCAAAACTAGCTCCAGCTCCCAGTTTATAGGAAATAGGAGCTGAAAGGAACGTGCTGAAAAGACACCAGGAGCTAAGACCAGTCAAGTGTGGGATGAGAAGACACCCTGGCTCCTTCCAGGGGCCAGGCGGCCTCGGCTTCTATTCTAGACACGTCGTCAATCCCAGCATCCGGATCTGAACAAAGTACTGTGAAAAGGTATTTTCTGAGACCACCGGTAAACCCTAAACCATGACATGATGTTTGGGAATTCATTTTGTTGAGTGTGATAATGGGATTCTATCTGTTAGAAATACATGCTGTAGTATTTATGGGAAAATGCTGTGGCATCCAGGGTTTGTTTTAAATTCTCCAGAAAATGAGGGTTGGGGAGGGGGCTGATAAGGTGGGTATGGTCTGAAAGCACAAGGTTTCGAAGGCTGGAGAGAGGCATGGGGGCTCCCTACACACATTAAGGTCTCTCTTTTTTCATCTGTGCGTGAATTTTTTCATGGTATTTTCTTTTTTTTTTTTAAAGATTTTATTTATTTATTTGACAAGAGACACAGCGAGAGCAGGAACACAAGCAGGGGGAGTGGGAGAGGGAGGAGCAGGCTTCCCGCCGAGCAGGAAGCCCGATGCGGGGCTCGATCCCAGGATCCTGGGATCATGACCTGAGCCGAAGGCAGACGCTTAACGACTGAGCCACCCAGGCGCCCCTTCATGGTATTTTCAAAAGATGCCAAGAATAGAAATAAGTCCTCACTTTGTATTTAATAGCATTTGCCCCTGCTTAACTCCAGCTAGGTCACATCGCCTAACCAGCTTTCTCGCTAAAATTCCTGACAGTCTTTCAGTTATTACCAACCCTGAGCTGTGCAAACAAGAGCAAGCAAACCCTCCTGGCTCACATACAACTCAACACGCAGGTCGTGGGCATGTGAGATGGGGCACCCAGGACCCGGGGTGCACGCCCTCCACCATGGGGCCCCCGTGGCACAGGCTGTGGCCTCCCTGGGAGTCACGCTCTGCTTCTCTACATGCCCAGACCGGTGACCTCCCTGACACCCAGGGCTGAGTCAGGGAAGACGAGACCAAACGTCCCCTCTGCTTCGGCCCGGGCGCCAGACAGCTCAAGGAAAGGCTGACGCGACGTGAATGGGACGAGCCACAGAGGGAAGAGTCACAGCCTGCTGCTCAGAGGAGTTTTCTTTGAGAGAATTCAGAAGTGGAAACACACTACCCCGCCAGCCCCGTGGGGGACAGGGTCCACACAGCCAGAAAACTCTGGTAACAGGACAGAGTGCAGGGCGAGCTCTGACCCCAGGCCGAGAGGGGAAGAAAGGGAATGAAGGCAGCATGTCTGTGTCCCGAAGGGAGCTGCCCATGGCAGAGTGGGGTCTGTCCCATCCCCACGTCCCCACGGGTCCGGCTCAAGCCCAGAGCTGGACAACACTGACCGAGCAAGGGACAGAGCGGGACGGGGTGTGAGCACACGAGGGCAGCTCTGTAGCCGGCACCGAGGGCAGGCCGCCGTGGTGCTTGAAGCCAGACCAGGCCCGGCTCCCCTCTCTGGGTGGGGGCCAGGCTTCTGGGACGGGCCTTCCCAGGGGTCGGGCCACTCTCCGACCCCCGACAGCAGCAGCCCACCCCGGACAGCTCTCTGCCGCTCCCCCGCCCCACGGCCCAGCCCCGCTCGAGCGGCCAGAAGTGATTCAGGAAATCAGGAGAAAATGTCCTCGCCCGCCTTTGAAAACAGATCCGTCTTGGCTCCCTCGAGGATGTCCATCTGCCCTGTGGGGAGGACATAATTGGTGAGTCATTCCAAAGCTGTTTTGAAGAGCGCTGGAGGCGTGGGGGGGGGGGGGAGCTCGCATGTAAGATGTGCAGCCTTCCCAGAGTCTGTACGAGAAATAACAGACAGAAGCCACAGGGAGCACTGCACAGGGACACGGGGAAGCTGCGCGTCCCGATGACTCATGCACGAGTTTTCTAGACGGGGTCCCTTACTAATTAAATTAGTAAGGACACAAAGTAACGCGGTTATTGGCAGAGACGGAAAACCAGCCCCGCTATGTGCCTGCAGACAAGCACACTTTCTCCAACTGCACGTGTGTGGAAGCCCGGAGGCACACCTCTTCTAGTTAAGCCCACCGCAGGCGTTTTTCTGCAGGTGGCCTATTTTCTGAACTAACAGGAGGCCGGGTCCCACAGGTCACATGGCCCCGTGGCATTCAGAGTCAGACCCAGCTTCCACCCCTTGTACGGCCTCCTCAGTAATCATGTTATTTAAACTCAGACTCAGTTTCCCCATCTGTACACCGCCACAAGAAGTAACTAAAATAACACATGTAAAGAATGGGGCACTTCACCGGCCCTCCTGTGATGCAACCGCGCAGTCCCGTGTCCACGTGGGACAGACGTCGCAGCCCATGCCAAGGCATCCGACTGGGGCAAGAGCATCTCCTGAAAATGTGAGTCGGCAGCTAAAACCACTGGGTGGATAAGCCATTCTCCCAGAGCACTTTGCACGCTGCCGGGCATTAAGAATTAGCTGAAGGGTGTTTGTGGTTAAGTGACAGCAAGCCGGGAAATAGGTACATATTCGTAAGCAGCTCATGAGAAATGACTCACGAGTTCCTAACAATAAACTGAAAATGGCCAACTGGAGAAAGTCCGCTCCGGCACGTGAACCGTGCGGCTGGGCTGCAGCTACGGAGGGACACGGCCCAGGAGACCCAGGCAAGATGGGAAATGGAGCCCCGGGCCCCCGCTCGCCCTGCCCCAGCCTCACTGGCTTCCAAAAGCCTCTCTTGTTCTTTGCACAGAAAAAGGGTCCTTTGCCCTTCTTCCTTTCATGCAACCTTTCAGAAGCAACCGAGCACGCGGCAGATGCCACTAACGCTCAACACCCCAGGCCCTGGAGGGAGGGACCGCCGGCCCGGGGGGCCTCACCCAGCAAACGCTTGCAGAGTCTGTGTGGCAGGCCTTCTCCGCTAGCACTGCGTGGGGCAGTATTTGCTTCAGCTCTTACTGAAGCGTATCTCCTTCTTCTCAGTTCTTATTCTTGCCAAATCTTGCTGGAACAAAGTAACACTAACAGTAGAGTTTGCAGTGTTGATTAGAAGCCACGCACACTCATTCCCGGCACTCACTAGGAGTCAGGGACCGGTGGGCAGGCTGCGTTCCCATGACCTGCTTCGGTCCTCAGCAGGGAAACAGCATGAACGCTTCTTTGTGCCCATTGTAGAGATGAAGACACTAGGAGGGACACATGACGAAGGCCACCCTGATGAAGGTCGGAAGCAAGTCTACTGCCCTCTCTCTCCCCACTCGGCCACTCAAGCCACAGCGTCCGCACCCCACCATCCGTCCACGTGTTGAACAGACTGCACTGAGCTGGTTACTGAGCAACCATCCTAACGCTGGGGATACAGTCTCCAACGATATCAAGTCCCAGTACCCCAGCCTTCCACTCATGAAGAAGAAATGACATGCACAAACAGATGGTGCGGTATCATGTGCTGGAAACAAAATCCACATGGGAAGAATGTGATTGGAGATTATCTCTTAGATACAGTGATCCAAGAGGGGCTTGTGATGGGGTGACCCCTGAGTGATATGCAAGAGGGAGCCAAGTCCACTATCTCCCCCAAGGCAAGGGAACAGCGAGTGCAAAGGCCCTGAGGTGAAACAAACTGGGTGGGTTCCACTGGGCAGGAGCCAAGTGACCAGGGGCAAAGTGAGAGGGGCCAGGCCACAGGTCCCGAAAGTCACCTCGAGACTCAAGTTCTAACTTCTGTCCTCAAGGCTCATTTCAGCTGCCACGTAGAACAGTAAGCAGGACCAGGGCCCCTGAGGAGGGAGCATGGAGGCGGCAAGAAGAGCCCAGGAGGCTGTTTCTAAGATCCAAGGCTAGAGAGACTGGTGGGCATGCAGCGGTAAACGTGGTCCGACTTGAGGTATATTTTGCAGGTTAACCCACCCGGACTTTAGTGAACCAGACACAGGTGTTAGGAGACAAAGCACCTCCCTGAGAAACGAGACAAAGGGAAGAGGGGCGGGTGGGCGGGCGGGGTCATGCCTGCTGGGAGGGAAGGTCCCAGCACAGACTGCACTGGACTGAATTCTGAGAGACCTACTGGTCATTCCGAAGAGCAAACGGAACTTCTAAATGACCTCTGACCGTGACTTTATGACTTTCAGGGGGAAGGGGGCACCAAACTGTTCAGGATTTGTGTCAGCGGGTCAAAATGCAACTTGATGTTTTAGTTTAGCGCATGGAGCTCAAGTAGCTGGTTTATAAGCCCTAATGGGGCTCTCCACCCAACTCCCGCCATCCAGACACCTAGCCTCTTGGGTGGGGCTTCTGGAATACGCGCTAATCTCTTCTACGGAGGGAACTTCGTATGAAATGATACTCACTCCATGCAGGAATCTTGGGTCAGGAAAGAAAGGGCATAACGTGCATTTAAGTGGTGAAAACAGGTTTCATCTTTCTAACTGACTGCTTCATACTCGTGCTCATGTCTCCCCCACGAAAATGTAGTTTGTCCTCACTGGAACGATGACCAGGTGGAAGGTCTGCCTCAGAGTGCAGCCCCACGTGCAGCACCAGACCTCGGCCGCCCACTGCCGGGGTGGGGGGGCCTCTTCCACAATGGCAGCCTCACCGGTGGCACCTGTCACATTTTCCAGTTGCCACATATTTCCCGCTGTGGGGCACAGATGTCCTCTGGTTACATCAAACGCCCTGGTTTCATTTCATTCATCTCTTTGGAGCCAAGTGCTCCAGACCGGGCACTGCGGGGGGTGGGGGGGCAAGTCCTAACACCCTTCACCCTCAGTACCCACGTCTCCAACCTTGGACATGCGCCCGGAGAGTCCAGAGCCCCTGCTGAAAGCAGCCGAGGTGACAAGAAACTCCCGTCAGTGTGACCCAAACACCTGCCCTCCCCGGCAGCTCAGCGAGGGCAGCTCCGTGTCTCTGGCTCCTCGAGCTCGTCTTGGTGCTGCTTGGTGGCTGCCATGGGCTCAAAGCTCCCTCTGGCAGCTCATCTTGGGGCTGGAGCAGTGGTACAGAATCAGAATACTGTTCCAAATTGCAGGTCAGTGGTGTGGAAGCATCCAGAAGGCCCCCACTATCAGCCATGACACGTCACATCTGGCTCTCCTGACATCTTAACCTCTCCCCCAGAAGCAGCCATGCTCCACCCACCTGCCAGCAACCTGGATGGGAAGGGTCATTTTCAGGAGCCTGACACTGGACTGTCATGTTCCAGGGGCCTACTGCCAGAGGCGTCAGCAGAAGGAGGACAACGGAGGACTGTCTCATGAATTAGGCCAGCACCTGCGGCTTAGAAAGGCCTTAAACACCTGGTTCCTTCCAGAGCCTGGAGCTCAGAGCACCAGCAGTGAGCCAGCCTGCAGCACTAGGGTTGGGAGGCCGGGGAGCCAGGGTGCTGGGGGTCTGGAGAGCTGGGGAACTGGGGGACTGGGAGGCTGGGGAGCTGGAGAACTGGAGGACTATGGAGGAGGGGCTGAGAGGCTGGGAGGCCAGGGAGCTGGGGAGCTAGGAGGCTGTGGGGCTGAGGGGCCAGGGAGCTGGGGGGCTGTGGGGCTGTGGGGCTGAGGGGCTGGGAGGCTGGGAGGCTGCAAGGCTGCGGGGCTGAGGGGCTGAAGGGCTGGGGGGCTGTGGGGCTGGGAGGCTGCAGGGCTGCGGGGCTGAAGGGCTGAGGGGCTGTGGGGCTGAGGGGCTGGGAGGCTGCAGGGCTGCGGGGCTGCAGGGCTGAGGGGCTGAAGGGCTGGGGGGCTGAGGGGCTGGGAGGCTGCAGGGCTACGGGGCTGAGGGGCTGAAGGGCTGGGGGGCTGTGGGGCTGAGGGGCTGGGAGGCTGCAGGGCTGCGGGGCTGCAGGGCTGCAGGGCTGAGGGGCTGAAGGGCTGG
>NW_023270377.1:1856493-1864663 GCF_011800145.1 Mirounga leonina | reverse complement strand
GGGGCTGAGGGGCTGGGAGGCTGCAGGGCTGTGGGGTTGAGGGGTTGAAGGGCTGGGCGGCTGAGGGGCTGGGAAGCTGCAGGGCTGAGGGGCTGTGGGGTTGTGGGGCTGAGAGGCTGTGGGGCTGAGGGGCTGGGAGGCTGCAGAGCTGCGGGGCTGAAGGGCTGAGGGGCTGGGGGGCTGAGGGGCTGGGAGGCTGCAGGGCTGCGGGGCTGCGGGGCTGAGGGGCTGGGAGGCTGTGGGGTTGTGGGGCTGAGGGGTTGTGGGGCTGAGGGGCTGGGAGGCTGTAGAGCTGCGGGGCTAAAGGGCTGAGGGGCTGGGGGGGCTGTGGGGCTGAGGGGCTGAAGGGCTGGGGGGCTATGGGGCTGAGGGGCTGGGAGGCTGCAGGGCTGAGGGGCTGGGAGGCTGCAGGGCTGCGGGGCTGAAGGGCTGAGGGGCTGTGGGGCTGAGGGGCTGGGAGGCTGCAGGGCTGCGGGGCTGCGGGGCTGCGGGGCTGAGGGGCTGAGGCTGAAGGGCTGTGGGGCTGAGGGGCTGGGAGTCTGCGGGGCTGAAGGGCTGGGGGGCTGAGGGGCTGAAGGGCTGGGGGGCTGAGGGGCTGAAGGGCTGGGGGGCTGGGAGGCTGCAGGGCTACAGGGCTAAGGGGCCAGGAGGAAGGGGAGCTGGGAAGCTGGGGGGCTGGGAGGCTAGGGAGCTGGGGGGTTGGGGAGCTGGTGGGCTTGGGGTCTGGGTGGTTGGGGGACTGAGGGGCTGCAGGGTTGAGAGGCTGAGGAGCTGGGGAGCCAGGGAGCTGGGGATGTGTGGAGTGGTTTCTGTGAATAAGCTTAAACCATTTCAGTTAAGTTTTATTTTCTCCAAGTTTTGTACTACCTAATAATATAGAACACACTGTTGTAAAAACTGTATCTTCTAAAATATTTAAAACATAATTTTATAACAGGGGGACACACAAATCACAGCACCCGAATGCCAAACGGTCAGCATTTCAGCCGCTGTGCAGACCCCCGGCCGCCGGCGGCCCCCAGCACTCCCTCTTGCGCACGGTCTCACTCGGCCTCCTCACAGCCACCGCACAAGACCACTAGTCACTCACGGTCTGTGCCTGTTTTCAGGATAATTCAGTCATTAGTACTTCATTCAAGGAGACTACAGCACACCCCTCGTTCCAACAAAGCTGGTCTACAGTCTGTAGAAATCTGTATTGCCTTTCTGTTATACGCAATACGGATACACTCTACGAATCACTACTTCCCCCAAATCAAGACTGACTAAACCTTATCATTATTCCTTTTATATCTGTTTCCATACAACACAAACTTTAGTTTCTAAAAATACAGTGATCAAACTGTATCGGGTTCTATTTTAACCTTCTAAAAATAGAGCTCCCGGGGGAGTAGCAGTTTGCTGTTCGACATTCAATGACAGGGCATGGATTTTTGTCCTTACACTTTTCGGCCTGTGGTTTCTGCGTAACGACTGAGGAGTCAGGACTGCAGTGGGTGGCACCCAGGTTCTGCCCGTGAACACAAAGCCCGGGCGCCTGGCACCAACAGTCGGATCCTCTCCTACGGGCCCCTGAGCACAAAACAGCCTGGCCAGTGTGGGCTCCATTGTCCACATCTGTAAAATGGGTGCGATGACACTCTTCTCACAGGACCAAGAGGATAGATTTGGCTCCCTGTGTAACAAAGCTGTAGAGTAGGCCCTCCGAATTTCATGGCCCTCCGACCTTCACGGCCCTTCTTAAGGCTGGTTATTTCCCGGGTGTCTGCAGTAATTGAAGCGGAAAGTTAAAAGGCACAAGAGAAAGTGCAGAACAGTAAGGAAGCTTTGCCTGCAAGAGCTCTGAGGTCCTACAGAAGCCCCTCTCGAGGATGGGCCCACAGATCTGTGCCACCACCCTCCTTCCCTGTTTTCCTTTAAGCGCGGGTGCTGCCCCACACCACACTGGAAAGCAGCTCACTATTTCTAAACAGCCAGTAAATTAAACGTGGCTTTTTAAACAAGCTTCCCAAACTTTGAAAGCTTCATTGTCCTAAGAACAGAAATTATAGGGCACCTGGGCGGTTCAGTCGGTTAAGCGTCTGCCTTGGGCTCAGGTCTTGATCCCAGGGTCTTGAGATCGAGCCCCACATGGGGCTCCCTAGTCAGTGGGGAGTCTGCTTCTCCCTCTGACCCTTCCCCCTCTCGTGTTCTCTCTCACTCTCAAATAAATAAAATCTCTTTAAAAAACTTTTTAAAAAGAACAAATTACATCCAAATTTTTAGACTATAATCCCTTATCTTCTGTGTTTTAAAATTGAGTAATGTTCGAGTTAAGGAAAAAAGTAGAAATAAAATCATTTCTCTCCTCCCTCCTCCCACATATATGTGCACACTCTTATCATCCAGACCCTTACTGTCCACTCTTACTTGTTCTCTACAAGAAAACCAACAGTTTTCACTTGCCCATGGTCTCATGAGGAGCCCATTGACCTGGTGGCCGGAGGCTCCACCTGGGTAAGCCGTCACACCTCACACTTTGCGGAAGGTGTCTCATCTGCTGCACTCAGCACTGGGTAAGCAGAGCAGGAACCTGATACACGTGCCCATCCCAAGAGTTTATCTACTTTATATATTATGTTGAATTGAAAAATACCTTCAGTATCTTCATTTCATAAGATATTATAATAGTTGTAGGAACAGATTCGTTTCATATTGTTCAACCTTCAACTAAGACGAAAAATCACATACCATTGTCTTAGTTTGTGACAACGCATAGAATCATGGGACAAAGGAAATTTATAGAAATTACACCAAAACAAAACCAAAAAGCAGTCTTTCTTAATCTCTAACCAATTTCTTTGGTTTTTACACCTATGGAGACAGATTATGTCCAACTCTGTAGGCAAGAAGATAATCTGTAATTAAAATGAGCACCTTGGGAATGCCTGGTTAAGTTGGTTAAGTGTCTGCCTTGGGCTCAGGTCATGATCCCAGAGTCCTGGGATCGAGCCCCACATCAGGCTCCCTGCTCAGCGGGGGAGCCTGCTTCTCCTCTGCCCCCCACCCCCGCTTGTGCTCTCTCTCGCTCTGACAAATAAATAAAATATTTTTTAAGATAATAAAATAAAATAAAACGAGCACCTTGGGGGGATAATCAATCAAATGAGCACCCTTAGGTGGGCACTTGGTTATGACCGATACAGCATTTAAATATCCACACATAATAAGAACAAAGGGTCAGCTTTAAACTTGACTATAAAACAAGAGGAAGTGGGGAAACAACAGAGGATGGGTCTGTGCTGCTTGGAGGCTGCTCTGAACAGTAGGGACACTGTGGCATAAACCAATTTCACAGTTTGGAAAACACAGATCCCGGGGCGCCTGGGTGGCTCAGTCATTGGGCGTCTGCCTTCGGCTCAGGTCATGATCCCAGGGTCCTGGGATCGAGCCCCACGTTGGGCTCCCTGCTGAGCGGGAAGCCTGCTTCTCCCTCTCCCACTCCCCCTGCTTGTGTTCCCTCTCTCGCTGTGTCTCTCTCTGTCAAATAAATAAATAAAATCTTAAAAAAAAAAAAGAAAAGAAAACACAGATCCTACTAGGGTCCCAAATAGAGTTGAACAATATGCGAAGTTCATTAGAACTTTAGCTTCCTGAACCCTGCTATAATGAGGACTCCTCACCTCCCACCACAAGAATATAGAAACGATGACTCTCCTCCCACCCTGTGAAATCCCACCCTGATTTCACATACAGACTTGAGCTCAAAAGAAAGAGAAGACCCCAGTTACCAGGAGGGAAAAACAAAATAAAGGTACTCTGGCAAATGCACCAAGATCCAGCTGCCTATCCCTGGGGCCAAAGAGTCAGTAGAACTGGCCCAGGATGGGGGTAGGGGGGCAGGAGATGCGGTCAGGAGCTTGTCCTGGATGGAGCCATTGAGCTGAGACCCGCGTGAGGTCAGAACTCTGGACAACCCCGCCCACCTGGCCAGGGAGGCAGAGGAGGGCTGCTGGGAGTTCTCTGGCAAGAGCCTCAAACACATGAGGGTGTGGTCTCCAGAGTCACATCACTTGGGCAGCTCTGGAATCCTAGGTCTAGAAATTAGGATTAAAAACCAGTCCAGAATTGCAAAAGCCTGGAGCCCCAGGAAAGCAAGGAAAAATGTCTCTCAGGAGACACCCGAAGAAGGAAGAGAGAGAGGCAGGGAAGGAGGGGAAAGCCTTCCTAAAGAAGAGGAGTTTGCAATAAAAACTGAAAATCACAAATGATGCATGGGAACAACCCGCTATGCCAGAATTAGCCAACACAATAGAGAAATGACTGTAAAATATCTACAAATATTAAAACAATATGGAAAAGACTACAAAACATGCATTTTTTTTTTAAAGTAAGGCATTCAATGAGGGAAAGATTATAATGAAAGAAAGAAACCCTGGAAAAATAGAAAGTTTTTTTAAAAGAATAAAAATAATTTTCTAGAATTGAAAAGAGCAAATCAGACATAGCAACAGACAGAAATAATGAGCTGGATGACAGATCTACATAAGTGACCTGAATGCAGCACAAGAAAGGGGGAAAAGACAGGCATGGACAAAAGAATGAGACATCCGATATAGGCCTGGTGCGAATTCTTAAAGTGAAGAATGGAGAAAATGCTAAAGAGGTAACAGTCAAATAGATAATGACACTATTCCAGAATCCCAGAGACCTAAGAGTCCCTCAGTTTAGAAAGCATGCTAAACCCAAAGCAGGATCAGCAAGCGAATCCACGGCTGGACACACTGTAACAAAATATCTGCACGTCCATCAAAACCTAACCAAGATCATAAAAGCCCCAGGTCAGAAAAGACAGATCACGCAGGAAGAAACAACCACTGGACCGAGGGCTAACTTTCTGACAGCGACACAAAATACCAGCAGACAGTAAAACGTCTTCAAAGTGCGGAGTGCACTATGTGTCACCCACAATTCCATGCCCAGCTAAACTATCATTCAAGGAAGAGGGAGAAAAGAGACACTTCTCTGACAAACAGAAAGTGAGGGTGTTTACCCCTTGGAAACCACTGCTGACTTCACAACTAAAGGCTTATTTCAGAAAGATGAAACTCGTATCCAAACTGAAGAATGAGATGCTAGGAGCAGCTGTGAGGTGCACCACTGGGGGAACGCGGAATGCGCGGTTAACACCGAGTTTCCGCTCTGTATAATGCTGTTTCCTCAGACTTGTTTCAGGTGTGTGTGCCTCCATGTGTGCGTGTGCCTGTGTGTGCTTCAGAGTCACTGTCTGAAACACCACGTCCGCTTCCTCTTAAGAACAACATAAATCCTAAAAACAAACAAGGTTCTCTCTTCACTTGGACAGCTGGGAAATTCATGGGCAAATTGGTAGTTCGTGTTAGAAGAATCATGCAGGACTTAGGACATGTTCTTTCTGGCTCTATTTCTTTATAGACCATCACTTCTCCTTTGCTCTGGTTTCTTTACCTTTACTCTGACACAGCCCTCATTAACGAAATCAGAATTAAATATAGTTGTTTTTTAAATTGCACCACATAAGTACCCAAGCACTCACACACCAAGCAACCATGTGGCTTCTTGTCATTATAAAATGGAGGCAAGCACGGAAATATGGCCCAGTTTGAGTAACTCTACAAAATTCTTTGCAGAAGCAAAGTTTAGTAGCACCGAGAACTGGGGAATAGCTCATCAATCCCACTTTTAAACACAAAAATCTACCAAGAAGATGACTGACAGCAATCAGTGAAGGGTTCCACCTGATACCACATTTGCATGTGGAGAGCCCTTCTCTGAAATCAGCTACACTTGTGCAAAAGCAACTCTTTGTGAAAAATAATCAGCAAAAGATTGCTTATCCTTTGCTACACTCAGAAATTAGTTAAAAGTAACCAGCCCTTGGAAGAGGATGAACCACTTTATGCAAACACTTTTGCAAAGGCTCTTTATTAATGCAAATATTATGTTTGTCTTTTATTTGAATGCAAACAGCATCTGTTTTGCACAGGCAATGCCACCACTTTGTAGTCTGTGCGGAGCGGCTCAAGTGTGTTCCAGCTGCTCTTCAGAGTTTGAAAGAGACTTCCAGAGAGCCAGAGTCACAGAAAGTCACGGAAGAGAGCAGAACACAAGCAAGTGTGGAGGGGTTCCTGGGAGGCTGCTTCACTCTTAAGGCAAGAGAGAAACAAACCCAAGAATGAATTCTAGAATCTACTTCTGGAGAGGTTTGACTTTGTGTGGGGGATTTTTCTTTTTTAATAGTTTTGAATGAGGAAAAAATTAGGACTGCTTTTTATAAATTCCTTTGCTAAGAAAACATACTCAAAAGAACAACACATGTTGGAAAGGAAAAACTGGGTGGCATCAGGCTTCCCTTAGAGCACCCAACCTAGAACCGAGGCTGGCTCTTCTCAGAAAGCTACAACCTCACCCCAGAAGCATTCTCCTATCGCTGATGAGAATGATGATCCAGAAGGCTCCCTGCCAACACAGACATCCTAAGATCACCGGACTAATACTTTTCTGCCTCTGCCCCAAGATTGAGAGCTGCTAATGAGGAAAAAAATCTCGTTAGTTTTTGTGTCCATGACCCTAAGACAATGACTAGTTTAACAAAAATAGAGACTGCATGGGTGGGTGGGTAGATGGATGGGTGGATGGATGGATAAATCATACTACAAATGGGGAAACAGATACGATAAGAATTGACCTGAGGCCCTTCAAATTTCAAATATATTCAACTTCCAAATCTCTACCCAACCAAGAATACTGGAAACAGGGGTGTCCGGGTGGCTCAGCCGATTAAGTGTCCAACTCTTGATTTCAATTCAGGTCATGATGTCAGGGTTGTGAGATGGAGCCCTGCATTGGGCTCCATGCTCAGTGGGGAGTCTGCTTAAGATTCTCTCCCTCTCCCTCTGACCTTTCCTGCCATGCTCGCTCACTCTCTCTCAACTAATAAATAAATAAATAAATCTTAAAAAAAAAATACTGGAAACTGTTTGACCTCAAAACCTTAATAATACTAAGTCTACCATTCCATTTGTATGGAATGCAGATATATCACCAGTCAGACCCAGTAGACCAAGAGTCTTCAAAGAATGGGCTCTGAAGAAAGAACCTAGATACTTTCAGATGTCCCTCAAAATAAGTATCTACTCACATACAAATTTGCCATTGAAACTCCAAAATACCTATTCAGAGAAATTATTCTTTGGGTAAATAACAGGCTAAATGTTCTAATGCCCCTTTTAATTATTATTAACTTAGCTATTAGTTCCACTTTCAGGCAGACTAATTTTCCCAGATACACTGCTACTCACCTTATGCTACTCCTCTCTTCCTCTAATTCATACAGGGGGATTGAGTCTTTGACAAAATACACTCTGAACATCAATATTTGACGGAGGACTTCTTCAGAAAACACAAGTGCAAGATAAGGAGGAGCTAGGTCATGGGGCCTTGCCTCATGACAGAGAGCTAGATAAGCTAAAGCCATGCTGGCAGGAGCATCGCCTCAGGTGTGCATAGCCAGACTCTGTTTCCAGGGTTTGGAAAAGGACAGCAAACTAAACTCAAAGAAAGCAAAGAAATAATAAAGAGCAAAAATCATGAAATAGAAAAGAGATATAAATAGTTAGGATTAACAAAACCAGAAGTTGGTTCTTTCAAAAGATTAATAAAATGGAAAAGATCTCTTGTGAAAAATGATTTAAAAAAAGATTCTGAAGGTCACATCTGGGAAGGGGAATTCTGTTTCCATCCCGTGGGTCAATTCCAGACATACTGACAAACATCCCCTACCGCCCAGGACAGCACCTCAACCATGACTAATTGGCCCCAAATGTCAACAGTGACAAGATGAAGGAACCTTGCTATAGGTCCTGCAGGGATTAAAATGACAAACAGGAGAATCTTATAAGAATCTTTATGCAGGGCCGCCTGGGTGGCTCAGTCGTTAAGCATCTGCCTTCGGCTCAGGTCATGGTCCCAGGGTCCTGGGTTCGAGCCCCACATCGGGCTCCCTGCTCCGCGGGAAGCCTGCTTCTCCCTCTCCCGCTCCCCCTGCTTGTGTTCCTGCTCTCGCTATGTCTCTCTGTCAAATAAATAAATAAATAATCTTTAAAAAAAAAAAATCTTTATGCAAAGAGTTGACCTTGAACAATACTGGATG